>NW_026948657.1:0-70932 GCF_035770615.1 Melospiza melodia melodia
TAGTGGATCTCCTGTCCCTGCAGCAGCACCGGTTGGGATTCCCAGTCTTTTATTCCAAATTCCTGATGTTTATTCCCAAATTCCCAATGTTTATTTCCAAATTCCCAATGTTTTATCCCAAATTCCAGGTGTTTTATCCCCAAATTGCCAGTTTTTATCCCAAATTCCCAGGTTTTATCCCAGTTTTTACCCCATTTGTTCCCAGTGGATCCGCTGTCCCTGCAGCAGCACCGGTTGGGATTCCCAGTGTTTCATTCCAAATTCTGATGTTTATTCCCAAATTCCCAATGTTTTTATTCCAAATTCCCAGTGTTTTATCCCTGAATTCCCAGTTTTTATTCCCAGTTCCCCAATATTTGATCCCATTTTTCCCCATTTGTTCCCAGTGGAGCTGCTCTCCCTGCGGCAGCGCCGGGCTGGGGACTCCTGGTGTTCTATCCCAATTTCTGATGTTTTATCCCAAATTTCCAGGGTTTATTCCCCAATTCCCGGTGTTTATTCCCAATTCCAGGTGTTTTTGTCCCAAAATCCCAGTTTTTATCCTATTTCTCCCCATTTCTCCCAGTGGAGCTGCTGTCCCCTGCAGCAGCGCCGGGTTGGGATTCCTGGTGTTCTATCCCAAATTCCCGATGTTTTATCCCAAATTTCCGGGGTTTTTTCCCCAATTCCCAATGTTTTATCCCTGAATTCCCAGTTTTTATTCCCAATTCCCAATATTTTATCCCATTTCTCCCAGTGGAGCTGCTCTCCCTGCGGCAGCGCCGGGCCGAGGCGCTGCGGGAGCTGACGGAGGCGGCCCCGGGGATGTCGGAGGAGCAGCTGCAGGAGCTGAGGGCTGACATCAAGGTGAGCCCGCAATTCCAGCCCTAATCCCATAAAAATTCCAACCCCATCCCGTGGGAATTCCTGCTCCATTCCCATTGCAATTCCTGACCCAAATCCCATAAAATCCCCACCCCAATCCTGTGGAATTCAGTCTAAATCCCCACGGGAATTCTCACTCTGTCCTGTGGGGATTCCTGCCCCATTCCCATGGAATTCCCATTGTCCCCCATTCCCATGGAATTCCCATTTTCCCTGTCCCATTCCCAGTGGGAATTCCCATTTTCCCCCCATTCCCATGGAATTCCCATTGTTCCCGTTCCCCATGGAATTCCCATTGTTCCCATTCCCATGGAATTCCCCGTTTTCCCGTTCCCATGGAATTCCCATTGTTTCCCGTTCCCAGTGGGAATTCCCATTTTTCCCCATTCCCATGGAATTCCCATTTTCCCTGTCCCATTCCCAGTGGGAATTCCCATTGTTCCCCTGCCCATTCCATGGTATTCCCATTGTTCCCCGTTCCCATGGAATTCCATTGTTCCCCGTTCCCATGGAATTCCCATTTTCCCGTTCCCCATGGAATTCCATTTCCCCATTCCCATGGAATTCCCGTTTCCCCATTCCCATGGAATTCCCATTTTCCCCCATTCCCATGGAATTCCCATTGTTCCCCATTCCCACGGAATTCCCGTTTCCCCCGTTCCCATGGAATTCCCATTTTTCCCCATTCCCATGGAATTCCCGTTTCCCCGTTCCCATGGAATTCCCATTTTTCCCCCATTCCCATGGAATTACCGTTTTCCCGTTCCATGGAATTCCCATTTTCCCCATTCCCATGGAATTCCCATTCCCCATTCCCACGGAGTTCCCATTTTCCCCGTTCCCATGGAATTCCCGTTGTTCCCATTCCCATGGAATTCCCGTTTTCCCCAGCACTTTGTGAGCGAGCGCAAGTTCGATGAGGAGCTGGGCCGGGCCGGGCGCTTCGGCTGCGACCTCGAGGCCCTGAGGGGCAGCATCGGCGCCTTCGGGCAAGGTGGGTCTGCAGTCCCAGAACAGCTGGGGATTCCCAAAAAACCCCATGGGAAAAACCCTGGCAATGTCCCCGGCCTTCGGCAAGGTGGGGTTGCAATCCCAAAAAATCCCATGGAAAATCCTGCAAAAATCCCATGGAAAATCCTGCAAAAATCCATGGAAAATCCTGCAAAAATCCCATGGAAAATCCTGCTAAAATCCCATGGAAAATCCTGCAAAAATCCCATGGAAAATCCTGCTAAAATCCCATGGAAAATCCTACAAAAATCCTGGGAAAATCCTGCAAAAATCCTGGAAAACCCCTTGGGAATTTCTCCTGGTGCAGCCAGGGCAGGTCTGGGGTCTTTCCCACTTGGAGCCTGGCCCCATTCCCAGTGCTCCCAGTGCCATAAATCCCATTCCCAGTGTTCCCGTTCCCAGTGCTCCCCAGTGCCATTAACCACATTCCAGTGTTCCCATTCCCAGTATTCCATTCCCAGTGCTCCCAGTGCTCCCATTAACCCCATTCCCAGTGCTCCCAGTCCCATAAATCCCATTCCTGGTGTTCCCATTCCCAGTGTTCCCAGTGTTCCCAGTGCTCCCATTTAACCCCAATTCCCAGTGTTCCCAGTCCCATTAATCCCATTCCCATTCCCACTGATCCCAGTCCCCGTTAATCCCATTCCCATTAATCCCATTCCCATTCCCAGTGCCATTCCCATTAATCCAGTCCCATTTCTGGTATTCCCAGTCCCATTCCCAGTCCCATTCTCAGTGCTCCCAGTGTTCCCAGTCCCATTAATCCCAGTCCCATTCCCAGTGTTCCCAGTCCCATTCCAGTGTTCCCTGTCCCACTCCCAGTGTTCCCAGTGTTTCCAGTGTTCCCAGTCCCACTCCCAGTGCTCCCAGTCCCACTCCCAGTATTCCCAGTGTTCCCAGTCCCATTAATCCCATTCCCACTGATCCCAGTCCCCGTTAATCCCATTCCCGGTGTTCCCAGTCCCACTCCCAGTGCTCCCAGTCCCACTCCCAGTATTCCCAGTATTCCCAGTATTCCCAGTGTTCCCAGTATTCCCCAGTCCCTCTCTCTGCAGTTTCCCACCCCAGGCCCAGCTATTCCAGCCGCTCCCGCTGCAGCTCCAGCCCCGGATCCACAGCGGGATCAGCAACAACGGGATCAACAATGGGATCAACAATGGGATCAGCAACAACGGGATCAGCAACAATGGGATCAGCAATGGGATCAGCAATGGGATCAGCCCCAGGATCCCCCCCGGGATCCCCCCCGGGAGCCCCGGGATTCCCAACGGGATCAGGATCAGCCCCGGGATCGGGCCCCGGGATCCCCCCAGGGCGGCGCCGCCCCAATGGAGCCACCCCCGAGCCACAGGTGGGGATGGGGACTGTGGGATTTGGGATTGGGATCTGGGATTGGGATTTGGGATCTGGGATTTGGGATCTGGGATGGGGTTTGGGATTGGGAGTTCTGGGATTTTTGATGGGGGATCAGGAATGGGGGCAATGGGATCAGGATTGGGAGTGTTGGGATCCGAGTTCAGAGCCACCCCCCGAGCCCACAGGTGGGGATGGGACTGTGGGATTTGGGGATTGGGATTGGGATCTGGGATTTGGGATCTGGGATTTGGGATCTGGGATCTGGGATGGGGTTTGGGATTGGGAGTTCTGGATTTTTGATGGGGATCAAGATTGGGAATGTTGGGATCGGAGTTCAGAGCCACCCCCGAGCGCACAGGGTGGGGGCTGGGACTGTGCGGATTTGGGACTGGGATTGGATTTGGGATCTGGGATGGGGTTTGGGGTTTGGATTGGGAGTTCTGGGATTTTTGATGGGGATCAGGAATGGGGGCAATGGGATCAGGATTGGGGTTGGGATCAGAGTTCAGAGCCACCCCCGAGCCCACAGGTGGGGCTGGGACTGTGGGATTTGGGATTTGGATGGGGTTTGGGATTGGGAGTTCTGGGATTTTTGATGGGGATCAGGATTGGGAATGTTGGGATCAGGGTTCAGAGGCACCCCCGAGCCCACAGGTGGGCTGGACTGCGGGGTGGGAGCTGGGATTTGGGATTTGGGATTTGGGATCAGGGATCAGGATGGGATTTGGGATCGGGATCTGGGATCAGGGATCAGGATGGGATTTGGGATTGGGATCGAGGATCAGGATGGGATTTTGGATCTGGCATTTGGGATCATGATGGAGCTTGGGATCAGGATCAGGATGGGATTTGGGATCAGGATTTGGGATTGGGATCAGCATCAGATTTGGGATGGGGATGGGGTTTGGATCTGGGATGGGATCAGGATGGGGATGGGATTTGGAACAGGATCAGGATTGGATCAGGATCAGGGTGGGATTTGGGATAGGGATGGAGTTTGGGATTGGGAGTCTGGGATTTGGATCAGGATGGGATTGGGAAGAATGGGATCAGGGTTTGGGGTCAGGATCAGGATTGAGAGGAGGATCAGGACAGGGATCAGGATCGGGTTTGGGGTCAGGATCAGGTTTGGGGATCAGGACTGGAGGCACTGGGATTTGGGATCCAGCTTCTCCCCCCTTTTCTCTCCCACCCTTCCCAGATTTGGGAAATCAGGGTTTTTTCTCTGGGACTGGGATTTGGAATTTCAGCCCTTGGGCATTTCCAGAGTTGGGATTTGGGATCATTTCCAGGGTTTGGGATTTGGGGTTTGGGCATTTCCCAGGGTTTGGATCATTTCAGGATGTGGGATTATTTCCAGGGTTTGGGGATTTGGGGTCATTCCCAGGGTTTGGGATTTGGGATCATTTCCAGGGTTTGGGGTTTGGGATTTGGGATCATTCCCAGGGTTTGGGATTTGGGGTTTGGCTCATTGCAGGGTTTGGGGGTTTGGGATCATTTCCCAGGGTTTGGGATCATTTCCAGGGTTTGGGATTTGGGATCATTTCCAGGGTTTGGGGGTTTGGGCTCATTCCCAGGGTTTGGGGGTTTGGGCATTTCCAGGGTTTGGGGTTTGGGATCATTTCCCAGGTTTGGGATCATTCCCAGGGTTTGGGATTTGGGGCATTCCCAGGGTTTGGGGTTTGGGATCATTTCCCAGGGTTTGGGGTCATTTCCAGGGTTTGGGATTTGGGCATTCCCAGGGTTTGGGGTTTGGGATCATTTCCAGGGTTTGGGGTTTGGGATCATTCCCAGGGTTTGGGGTTTGGGCTCATTTCCCCTTTTCCCGCAGCCGCCCCAGCGGAGCCGGAACCCCCCGGGAGCAGCCGGAGCCCGCCCGGAGCCCCCACGCGCCCCCCGGGGACCCCCAAAAACCCCAAAAACCCCGAGAACCCCAAATCTCCTGAGTACCCCAAAAATCCCAAAACCACCAAATCCCCCGAGAACCCCAAATCCCCCAAAAAACCCAGAGAACCCCAAAACCCCTGACAACCCCAAAAACCCCCAAATCCCCAGAGAATCCCAAAGCCCCAGGGGACCCCCAAAAACCCCGAAAACCCCAAATCCCCCAAATGCCCCAAAGCCCCAGGGGACCCCAAAAACCCCGAAAACCCCAAATCCCCCAAATGCCCCAAAGCCCGCGCGGAGCCGCCCGGGGCCCCCGCAGGAGCCGCCCTGAGGGGGCCAATGCCTGAAACACCCAAAATTGGGGAATGGGGATTTGGGGTCCCATCCTGGGAACGTTTACAGATCCCACTGTGCCATTCCCCCCTTTTTTCCCCTTTTTTCCCCCCTTTTTTCCCCCCTTTTTTCCCCTTTTTTTCCCCCTTTTTTCCCCTTTTTTTCCCCCTTTTTTCCCATTTTTTTCCCCCTTTTTTCCCATTTTTTTCCCTTTTTTCCCCTCTTTTTCCCCACTGGGATTTTTGGGGTTTCCTTTTGTCCCAATCCCCAAATTTTTCCCCCCAAAAAATTCCCTATTTTTCCCCCCAAAAAATTCCCAAAATCCCAACCCGACCTCGCGCAGGCAGCGAATGGGGAAAAATTTGGGATTTTGTGGGGAAAAATTTGGGATTTTGGGGGGCAAATTTGGGATTTTGAGGGGGAAAAAATTGGGATTTTGGGGGGAAAATTTTGGGATTTTGGGGTCTCCCAACACCTGGGATGTCCCTCTGGAATTTGGGGTGTTCCCTGTAGGATTTTGGGAGGGGGTCCCTGCATTCCTGACCCCCGAAATTTGGGAATTTTCCCATTGGAATTTGGGATTTCCCTTTGGAATTTCCCTTTGGGATTTCCCTTTGGGATTCAGGATTTCCATTTGGGATTTTCCCCCCTGAATTTGGGATTTCCCCCCTAAAATTTGGGATTTTTCCCTTTGGGATTTGGGATTTTCCCCCCCAATATTTGGGATTTTTCTCTTTGGGAATTTCAGATTTCCCTCTGGAATTTCCCTTTGGGATTTGGGATTTCTCCCTTTGGAATTTGGGATTTTTTGGGATTTCCCTTTGGATTTGTGCAGTCCCCCCTGCCCCCATCACACTCCACCATTTTTGGGTTTTCTCTGGAATTTATTTCAGGAATTTCCTCCCCACACCCCAATCCCAGCCCCAAATTTTTGGGATTTTTTTGGGAATTTTGGGAGATTCCCCAATTTCCCCCCCTTTTTTTTTTTTTCCCATTTTTTCCCAAGTTTGGGGATTTTTTTTGTTTCCTTTTTTTCTTTTTTTTTTTTTTTGGGAATTTTTCCCTTCAATGAACAAAACTTGAGAACAAATCCAGTAAAAACTTTGGAGCTTTAAAATTCGGGAATTTTGGTTTTGGGGAAGGGACCAAAATTTGGGATTTGGGGGGGAAATTTTGGGGCAATTCCCAGGAAATTCAGCCCAGCCCAAACTGGGAGCACTGGGAGGGTCCCAGTCCCAAACTGGGAGCACTGGGACAATCCCAGTCCCAAACTGGGTGCACTGGGAGGGTCCCAGTTCCAAACTGGGAGCACTGGGAGGGTCCCAGTCCCATACTGGGAGCACTGGGATGATCCCAATCTCAAACTGGTGTCACTGGGACAGTTCTAGTCCCATACTGGGATGGTCCCAGTCCCATACTGGGAGCACTGGTGGCACTGAGAGGGTCCCAGTTCCAAACTGGGAGCACTGGGAGGTCACTGGGATGATCCCAGTCGCAAACTGGGACAATCCCAGTCCCATACTGATTTATACTGGTGTTACTGGGACACTCCCAGTCCTAAACTTGGACACTCCCAGTGCCGTACTGGTCTGTACTGGTGTCACTGGGACCATCCCAGTCTCGTCCCAGTCCCAAACTGGTCCGTACTGGTGCCACACTGGTGTCACTGGGACACTCCCAGTCCCATCCCAGTCCCAAACTGGTCTGTACTGGTCTGTACTGGTGTCCCTGGTGTCACTGGGACCATCCCAGTCCCAAATTGGTGTTACTGGGAGGTCACTGGGATGATCCCAGTCCCATACTGGTGTCCCCGGTGTCACTGGGACACTCCCAGTCCCGTCCCAGTCCCAAACTGGTCTGTACTGGTGCCACACTGGTGTCCCTGGTGTTACTGGGACACTCCCAGTCCCAAACTGGTGTCAGTGGGACCATCCCAGTCCCGTACTGGTCCGTACTGGTGCCACACTGGTGTCCCCGGTGTCACTGGGACACTCCCAGTCCTGTCCCAGTCCCAAACTGGTCTGTACTGGTGCCACACTGGTGTCACTGGTGTCACTGGGACCATCCCAGTCCCAAACTGGTGTTACTGGGAGGTCACTGGGATGATCCCAGTCCCATACTGGTGTCCCCGGTGTCACTGGGACCATCCCAGTCCCGTCCCAGTCCCAAACTGGTCTGTACTGGTGCCATACTGGTGTTACTGGGACCATCCCAGTCCCAAACTGGTCTGTACTGGTGCCATACTGGTGTTACTGGGACCATCCCAGTCCCAAACTGGTCTGTACTGGTCTGTACTGGTGTCCCTGGTGTCACTGGGACGATCCCAGTCCCATACTGGTGTTACTGGGAGGTCACTGGGATGATCCCAGTCCCGTACTGGTCCGTACTGGTCCGTACTGGTGTCACTGGGACCATCCCAGTCCCATACTGGTGTTACTGGGACCATCCCAGTCCCATACTGGTGTCACTGGGACCATCCCAGTCCCATACTGGTGTTACTGGGAGGTCACTGGGACGATCCCAGTCCCGTACTGGTGTTACTGGGAGGTCACTGGGACGATCCCAGTCCCGTACTGGTGTCCCCGGTGTCAGTGGGACCATCCCAGTCCCATACTGGTGTTACTGGGAGGTCACTGGGATGATCCCAGTCCCGTACTGGTCTGTACTGGTGTCCCTGGTGTCACTGGGACGATCCCAGTCCCGTACTGGTCCGTACTGGTCCGTACTGGTCCGTACTGGTGTCACTGGTGGCCGAGGCGCGCGGCCTCGCTGCGGATCAGCGCGATCAGCTCCTGATTGATCAGGAACACGAACCGGAGACTGGCGATCTGCGGGGGAGGGGCGGTGAGACCCCCCCCAAAATCACTGAGACCCCCCCCTAAAATCACTGAGACCCCAAAATCCCACAGACCCCTCCCCAAAATCCCACAGACCCCAAAAAACCCAGACCCCTCCCCAAAATCCCTGAGACCCCAAAATCCCTGAGACCCCTCCCCAAAAACCCAGAGACCCCAAAAAATCCCACAGACCCCTCCCCAAAAATCACTGAGACCCCTCCCCAAAATCACTGAGACCCCAAAATCCCACAGACCCCTCCCCAAAATCCACAGACCCCTCCCCAAAATCCCTGAGACCCAAAATCCCACAGACCCCCAAAAAACCCCAGGACCCTCAAAATCCCAGAGAGCCCTCAATCCCCCCAGGACCCCTCCCCAAAATCACCCCAAATCCAGGAATCCACAGAGACCCCTCCCCAAAATCCCATAGACCCCCAAAATCCCACAGACCTCTCCCCAAAATCCCTGAGACCCCCAAAATTCCAGAGACCCCTCCCCAAAATCCCTGAGACCCCAGAAAACCCAGAGACCCCAAAAAACCCAGAGACCCCTCCCCAAAAACCCAGAGACCCCTCCCCAAATCCTGGGACCTCCAAAACCTTGCAGGACCCCCCAAATCCCCCCTGGACCCCCTAAAATCCCTCCAGGACCCCCAAAAACCCAGAGCCCCCTCCCCAAATCCTGGGACCCCTCCCCAAAATCACCCCATAATCTGGGAATCCTCCAGAGACCCCTCCCCAAAATCCTGGGACCTCCAAAACTCCTCAGAACCCCTCAAATCCCCCCTGGACCCCCCTAAAATCCCCCCAAACCCTTCCAGGACCCCCCAAATTCCCTCCAGGACCCCCCAAACCCTTCCAGGACCCCCCAAATTCCCTCCAGGACCCCCCAAATTCCTCCCCAAATGCCCCTTAGGACCCCCAAATCCTCCCTGGACCCCCTAAAATCCCCCTAAATCCCTCCAGGAGCCCCCAAATCCCCCTTAGGACCCCCTAAAATCCCTCCAGGACCACCTGAAATCTCCCCCAAACTGCCCCAAAATCCCCCTCAAACCCCTCCAGGACCCCCCAAATCCCTCCAGGACCCCCCAAATTCCCTCCAGGACCCCCTAAAGTCCCCCCAAAACCCCCCAGGACTCCTCAAGGATCCCCCAAATCCTCCCCAGGGCCCCAGAAATCTCCCCCAAACTGCCCCCAAACCCCCCAAAATCCCTCTCAAACCCCTCCAGGACCCCCCAAATCCCTCCAGGACCCCCCAAATTCCCTCCAGGACCCCCCAAAATCCCCTCAGGACCCCCAATTTCACCTCAACCACAGAATTGTTGCTGAGTTTCCATTTGCTGCCCCCCAGCACGGGGCAGCCGTCGATGAAGATCAACCCCAAACCCCCCAAACCCTTCTGGGACCCCCCAAATCCCCCCCAGGACCCCCCCAATTCCCTCCAGGACCCCCCAAATTCCCTCCAGGACCCCCTAAAGTCCCCCCAAAACCCCCCAGGACTCCTCAAGGATCCCCCAAATCCTCCCCAGGGCCCCAGAAATCTCCCCCAAACTGCCCCCAAACCCCCCAAAATCCCTCTCAAACCCCTCCAGGACCCCCCAAATCCCTCCAGGACCCCCCAAAATCCCCTCAGGACCCCCCAAAATCCCCTCAGGACCCCCCAATTTCACCTCAACCACAGAATTGTTGCTGAGTTTCCATTTGCTGCCCCCCAGCACGGGGCGCCCGTCGATGAAGATCGACCCCAAACCCCCCAAATTCCCCCAAATCCCCCCCAGGACCCCCCAAATCCCCTCAGGACCCCCCAAAATCCCCTCAGGACCCCCAATTTCACCTCAACCACGGAGTTGTTGCTGAGTTTCCATTTGCTGCCCCCCAGCACGGGGCGGCCGTCGATGAAGATCGACCCCAAACCCCCCAAATGCCCCCAGATCCCCCCAGGACCCCCCAAATTCCCTCCAGGACCCCCCAAAATCCCCTCAGGACCCCCAATTTCACCTCAACCACAGAATTGTTGCTGAGTTTCCATTTGCTGCCCCCCAGCACGGGGGCGCCCGTCGATGAAGATCGACCCCAAACCCCCCCAAACCCTTCTGGGACCCCCCAAATTCCCCCCAGGACCCCCCAAATTCCCTCCAGGACCCCCTAAAGTCCCCCCAAAACCCCCCAGGACTCCTCAAGGATCCCCCAAATCCTCCCCAGGGCCCCAGAAATCTCCCCCAAACTGCCCCCAAACCCCCCAAAATCCCCCTCAAACCCCTCCAGGACCCCCCAAATCCCTCCAGGACCCCCCAAATCTCTCCAGGACCCCCCAAAATCCCCTCAGGACCCCCCAATTTCACCTCAACCACAGAATTGTTGCTGAGTTTCCATTTGCTGCCCCCCAGCACGGGGCGGCCGTCGATGAAGATCGGCCGCCGGCCCTCGTTGGCGATGAAGAATTCCCCGTTGTTCTTCAGCTTGATCACCCCTGGAAAAAGGGGAAAATTCGGGAATTTCGGGAATTTTGGGGCATTTCCGGGAATTCCCAATCATTCCAAAGGGTTCCCGACCACCCCTGAGGGGTTTTGGGGGGGTTTTGAGGGGGCTAAATGGTGGGGAAAGGGTTGGTGGAGAAATGGAGATTTGATGCCTCAAAAAATCGCCCCAAAAATCCTTCAGGAAACCCCAAAATATCCCCAAATTGTATGGGGGACCTCAAAACCCACCCAAAAAAACCCCCAAAACTCCCTGAGGGACCCCAAAATGCCCAAAAAAACCCAAAATACCCAAAAAAACCCCAAATTCCCCTCAGATCACCCTTCAGATGGGGATCCTTTCAAAAACCCCAAAAACGTCACAAAAACCACCCAGAAACCCCCAAAAATCCCTGGAGAATCCTCCCAAAAAAACCCAAAACCCCCTGGGAGGCCCCAAAATACCCAAAAAATCCCAAAACCCCCTGAGATCCATCCAAAACCCCATAAAAAAACCCCAAATCCTCCCCCCAAAAAAATCCTAAATCTCCCCCCAGGATCCCTTCAAAAACCCCATAAAAAGCTCCCAAAAATCCCAAAAACCACCCAGAAACCCCCAAAAATCCCTGGATATTCATCCTAAAATATCCCCAAATGCACGGGGGACCCCAAAAACCTCCCCAGACCCCCAAAAGGACCCCAAAACCCCAAAAATAAACCCAAAAAAACCCCAAATCCCCCCCCAGATCACCCTGGGACCCCTCCATAAACCTCAGCAACTCCTCACAAAAACCCCATAAAACCCCCAGAAAAACCCCAAAAACTGCACAAATTCCACTTGAAGAGCCCCCCAAAAAACCCAAAAACCCCAAAAATAAACCCAAAACCCCAAAAATAAACCCAAAACCCCAAAAAATCCCCTGCTAAAAAAACCTCAAATCCCCCCCAAGATCCCTCCAAAACCCTCAGCAACTCCCCCCAAAAACCCCATAAAAACCCCAACAAAACCCCCCCAAAAAACCCAAAAACCCCCCCAAAATCCCAGTGAGGACCCCCTAAAACCCCTGGGGGACCCCAAAAACCCCCAAACCCACCCAAAAAACCCCAAACCCACCCAAAAATCCCCAAACCCACCCTGCTTGCGGGAGATTTTCCAGGCTGGGCCCTCCAGAGCCAGGTCCACGTCGATCTGGTTGTCCTTGGTGGCTCTGCCCAGGGTGATCTGGGGGGATTTGGGGTTTTTTGGGGATTTTTGGGGGGATTTTGGGTTTTTTTTTGGGGTTTTGGGTTTATTTGGGGGGTTTTGGGTTTTTTTGGGGGGTTCTTCAAGTGGAATTTGTGGAGTTTTTGGGGTTTTTCTGGGGGTTTTAGGGGGGTTTTGCTTTGGAGGGGTCCCGGGGTGATCTGGGGGGATTTGGGGGTCCCAGGTGAGGTTTTGGGGTACTTGGGGGCGTTTTTTGGGGTTTAGAAATATTGCTGGGTATTTTGGGGGGTGTTTTTGGGGTGGCTTTGGGTATTTTGGGGATGTTTCAGGGGTATTGTGAGGTATTTAAAGGTGGTTTTTGGGGGTTTGGGGGATGTTTTTGGGGGTATTTTTGGTGGTTTTGGGGGATGTTTTTGGGGTGTTTTGGGGGTGTTTTTGGGGTGTCTTTGAGCTGGTTTTGGGGTTTTTATGGGGTGTTTTTGGGGCATTTTAGGGGGATGTTTTTGGGGTGGTTTTGGGGATGGTTTTGGGGGTGTTTTTGGGGTATTTGGGGATTTTTTTGGGTTTTGGGGTATTTTGGGGATGTTTTTGGGGTGTTTATGGGGGGGGTTTGGGGTATTTTTGGGATATTTTTTGGGTGTTTTTGGGGTGTTTATGGGGTGGTTTTGAGGATGTTTTTGGAGTGTCTTTGGGATGGTTTTGGGGTATTTTTGGGGTATTTGGGGATGTTTTTTGGGTTTTAGGGGTATTTTTTGGGATGTTTTTGGGTGTTTATGGGGTGGTTTTGGGGATGGCTTTGGGGGTGTTTTGGTGGAGGGGTTTTAGGGTGTTTTGGGGGTTTTTGGGGGATGTTTTTGGGGTGTTTTGGGCGTATTTTTGAGGTGTTTATGGGGTGGTTTTGGGGATGTTTTGTGGGGGGGTTTTAGGGTGTTTTTGGGGTGTTTTTGGGGTGTCTTTGAGCTGGTTTTGGGGTTTTTATGGGGTGTTTTTGGGGCATTTTAGGGGGATGTTTTTGGGGTGGTTTTGGGATGGTTTTGGGGGTGTTTTTGGGTATTTGGGGATTTTTTTTTGGGTTTTGGGGTATTTTGGGGATGTTTTTGGGGTGTTTATGGGGGGGGTTTGGGGTATTTTTGGGATATTTTTTGGGTGTTTTTGGGGTGTTTATGGGGTGGTTTTGAGGATGTTTTTGGAGTGTCTTTGGGATGGTTTTGGGGTATTTTTGGTGGTTTTGGGGGATGTTTTTGGGGTTTTTGGGGTATTTTGGGGATGTTTTTGGGGGTGTTTATGGGGTGGTTTTGGGGATGGCTTTGGGGGTGTTTTGGTGGAGGGGTTTTAGGGTGTTTTGGGGGTTTTTGGGGGATGTTTTTGGGGTGTTTTGGGCGTATTTTTGAGGTGTTTATGGGGTGGTTTTGGGGATGTTTTGTGGGGGGGTTTTAGGGTGTTTTTGGGGGTGTTTTTGGGTGTCTTTGAGCTGGTTTTGGGGTTTTTATGGGGTGTTTTTGGGGTATTTTTGGGGGATGTTTTCGGGGTGGTTTTGGGTGTTTTTTGGGTTGTCTTTGGATGGTTTTGGGGTGTTTTTGGGGATGGTTTTGGGGATGTTTTTGGAGTGTCTTTGGGATGGTTTTGGGATGTTTTTTTGGGGTATTTTGGGATGTTTTTGGGTGTTTTGGGGTATTTTTGGGGTGTCTTTGGGATGGTTTTGGGGTGGTTTTTGGGGTGTTTATGGGGTGGTTTTGGGGATGTTTTGGGGATGTTTTTGGAGTGTCTTTGGGATGGTTTTGGGGTGTTTTTTGGGGTATTTTGGGGATGTTTTTGGGGTGTTTATGGGGATGTTTTTGGGGATGTTTTGGGGTTCTCTCACCTCGCGGGAGCGCATCAGGTACCGAACCATCCGGCCCCGCAGCACGGCCAGAGTCTGACTGTCGAAATCCGGGGAGCTCATCCCTGGGACAGACGGACCGTGAGGGGACAGACAGACAGCCAGGGGACAACGGGGACAATGGGGACAAATCCAGGGAGCTCATCCCTGGGACAGACGGACAGAGGGACCGTGAGCGGACAGACAGACAGCCAGGGGACAACGGGGACAAATCCGGGGAACTCATCCCTGGGGACAGATGGATGGACAGGGAGCTGGACACAGGGATGGACAGACGGACACGGGGATGGACATGTGGATGGACACACAGCCAGACCCAAGGATCAACAGACGGACCCAGGGATGGACAGACACAAGGACGGACAGATGGACCCGGGGATTGACACAGGAATGGACACGCGGACCCAGGGATGGACAGACAGACGGACGGACCAGGGATGGACGCAGGGATGGACAGACGGACAGACGGACGGACCAGGGATGGACAGACGGACAGACGGACGGACCAGGGATGGACGCAGGGATGGACAGACGGACAGACGGACGGACCAGGGATGGACGCAGGGATGGACAGACGGACAGACGGACGGACCAGGGATGGACGCAGGGATGGACAGACGGACGGACGGCCGCGCCCACCTGTGATGGAGTCCACCAGCACCTGCCAGCGGTGCAGCTCCTGCTCCAGCTGCCGGATCTCGCGCTTCTGGCGCCGGTCAGCAACCGTCAGCTCTGACGGACGGACAGACAGACAGAGAGACAGACAGGGTCAACAACGGTCAGCTCTGACGGACAGACAGACAGACAGACAGGGTCAACAACGGTCAGCTCTGACAGACAGACAGACAGAGAGACAGAGAGACAGACAGGGTCAGCAACGGTCAGCTCTGACGGACAGACAGACAGACAGAGAGACAGGGTCAGCAACGGTCAGCTCTGACGGACAGACAGACAGACAGAGAGACAGGGTCAGCAACGGTCAGCTCTGACGGACAGACAGACAGACAGACAGACAGACAGAAGTTCCCGGCGCTCTCACCGTGCTCCAGGACCTCGTCCCGCACGTCCCTGTGGGAGGGTGAGAGGTGACCCAGAGACCCCAAAAACCCCAAACACCCAAATCCCCAAAACCCCCTCAGACACCCCCAAATCCCCCCAAACTTCCCCAAATCCCCCCAAAATTCTCCCCAGACCCCTCTAGGTCCCCCCAGATGCCCCAAATTCCCCCCAATGCCCCCCAAAATCCCCCCCAGGACCCCTCAAATTTCCCCAAATTTTCCCCAGGACCCCCCAGATCCCCCCAAATCCCCACCTGAGTTTGCCATCGTCCAGCAGCTCCTCAGCGTCGGAGAAATTCAGCACCTGATCCCCCTTGGGCAGGGGCTGCACTGTGGGGCCAGGGGGGTCAGAACCCCAAAAACACCAAAATACCCCCAAAAATATCCCCAAAAACCCCAAATCCCCCTCGGGCAGGGGCTGCACTGCGGGGCCAGGGGGGTCAGAACCCCAAAATCCCACCTGGGACCCCCCTCGGGACCCCCAAATTCACCCTAAAACCCTTCCAGGACCCCTCAAATCCCCCTGAGACCCCCCCAGACCTCCCCAAATCCCCCCTGGGACCCCCCAAATCCTCCCAGGACCCCCGAATTCCCCCCCAGAGCCCCCCAAAGCCCCCTCCCCACCTGGCCAGGTGCCACTGACACAGGAGCTGCTGCACTTTGGGGGTCCCTGAACCATCCAGGACCCCTCAAAACCCCTCCAGGATCCCCCCAAATCCCCCCTGGACCCCCCAAATTCCCCCAATCCCCTCCAGGATCCCCCAAAACCCTTCCAGGACCCCCCAAATTACCCCCAAATCCCCCCGAAGCCCCCCTGAAGCCCCCTGCCCACCTGTCTGGTCCTGCAGCAGCTGCCACTGACCCAGGAGCTGCTGCACTTTGGGGGGCTCTGAACCTTCCAGGACCCCCCAAAACCCCCCTGGGACCCCCCCAAATCCCCTGAAAACCACCCTGGGACCCCCTAAATCACCCCTAAATCCCCCCAGGACCCCCCAAATTGCCCCCAGGAGACTCTGAAGCCCCCTCCCCACCTGTCTGGTCCTGCAGCAGCTGCCACTGACCCAGGAGCTGCTGCACTTTGGGGGGCTCTGAACCTTCCAGGACCCCCCAAAACCCCCCCAAAACTCCCCTGGGACCCCCCAAATTCCCCCTGGGACCCTCAAATTCTCCCCAAATCCCTCTGGGACCCCCCAAATCCCCCCAGGACCCCCGAAGCCCCCTGCCCACCTGTCTGGTCCTGCAGCAGGTGGTACTGACCCAGGAGCTGCTGCACTTTGGGGGGCTCTGAACCTTCCAGGACCCCCCAAAACCCCCCTGGGACCCCCCAAATCCCCTGAAAACCACCCTGGGACCCCCTAAATCACCCCTAAATCCCCCCAGGACCCCCCAAATTGCCCCCAGGAGACTCTGAAGCCCCCTCCCCACCTGTCTGGTCCTGCAGCAGTTGCCACTGACCCAGGAGCTGCTGCACTTTGGGGGGCTCTGAACCTTCCAGGACCCCCCAAAACCCCCCCAAAACTCCCCTGGGACCCCCCAAATTCCCCCTGGGACCCTCAAATTCTCCCCAAATCCCTCTGGGACCCCCCAAATCCCCCCAGGACCCCCGAAGCCCCCTGCCCACCTGTTTGGTCCTGCAGCAGGTGGTACTGACCCAGGAGCTGCTGCACTTTGGGGGGCTCTGAACCTTCCAGGACCCCCCAAATCCCCCCTGGGACCCCCCAAATTCCCTGAAAACCACCCTGGGACCCCCTAAATCACCCCCAAATCCCTCTGGGAGCCCCCCAAGACCCCCGAAGCCCCCTGCCCACCTGTTTGGTCCTGCAGCAGCTGCCACTGACCCAGGAGCTGCTGCACTTTGGGGGTCTCTGAACCTTCCAGGACCCCCCAAATCCCCCCTGGGACCCCCCAAATCCCCCCTGGGACCCCCTAAATCACCCCTAAATCCCCCCAGGACCCCCCAAATTGCCCCCAGGACCCCCCCAAGCCCCCTGCCCACCTGTCTGGTCCTGCAGCAGGTGGTACTGGCGCAGGAGCTGCCAGTGCAGCTGCAGGGCCTTGGGGGTCCTGGCAGGGTAAAACACGGCCGGGTGGCGCTGCAGCAGCTCCTGGAAGGTGTCCAGCGAGGGCACCGGGCTCTGGGGACAGGTGGGGACAGCTGGGGACACCAGGGGACACCAAGGGACACGGGGACAGGGTGAGGGGACATGGGGATAGGGCATGGGACAGGTCCTGGCAGGGTAAAACACGGCGTGCCACAGGTCCTGGAAGGTGTCCAGGGACAGGACAGGGCTCTGGGGACACTTGGGGACACCAGGGGACACCAGGGGGACACCGAGGGACACAAGGACAGGGCAGGGGACATGGGGACACAGCAAGGGACATGGGGCATGGCAGGGGACAGGTCCTGGCAGGGTAAAACACAGTGTGTGGCAGCTCCTGGAAGGTGTCCAGGGATGGCACCGGGTTCTGGGGACATTTGGGGACACTAGGTGGCACTGACCGATGGCACTCGTGTCAGCAGCAGCGCTGGGACTGACATTAGGTGACATTTGGGGACATTAGGGGACACTGACCAATGGCACTTGGGTGAGCAGCAGGGGGATGAGTGACACTGGGTGACGTCAGGCGACATGAGGTGACACTAGGGGACACTGCCCGATGCCACTCGGGTCAGGAGGATGATGTTAGGTGACACTAAAGAACATTAAGGGACATGAGGTGGCACTGACCGATGGCACGCGGGTCAGGGGGGTGACATGAGGTGACATTTGGTGGCATTAGGTGGCACTAGGTGGCACTGACCGATGGCACGCGGGTCAGCAGCTGCTCCTCGGCCTTGCTGAACAGCACCTTGCTCTGGATGGCGGCCACGGCCTCGGGGTGCAGCTGGCGCATGGCCTGGCACGAGAGCCTGGGGACATCATTGGGGACATTGGGGACATTGGGGACATCGGGGACACCCCTAGGACACACCAACCCTCGGGGTGCAGCTGGCGCATGGCCTGGCACGACAGCCTGGGGACATCATTGGGGACATTGGGGACACCCCTGTGACACCCTAATCCCTCGGGGTGCAGCTGGCGCATGGCCTGGCACGAGAGCCTGGAGACATCATTGGGGACATTGGGGACACCCCTCAGGGACAGTCCCATGGCCTGGCACGAGAGCCTGGGGACATTGGGGACATTGGGGACACCCCTGGGACACACCAACCCTCGGGGTGCAGCTGGCACATGGCCTGGCACGACAGCCTGGGGACATTGGGGACATTGGGGACACCCCTGTGACACCCCTAAGAGACAGTCCCATGGCCTGGCACGAGAGCCTGGGGACATTGGGGACATTGGGGACACCCCTGTGACACCCTAATCCCTCGGGGTGCAGCTGGCGCATGGCCTGGCATGACAGCCTGGGGACAGTGGGGACATTGGGGACACCCCTCAGGGACAGTCCCATGGCCTGGCACGACAGCCTGGGGACATCATTGGGGACATTGGGGACATCGGGGACACCCCTAGGACACACCAACCCTCGGGGTGCAGCTGGCGCGTGGCCTGGCACGACAGCCTGGGGACAGTGGGGACAGTGGGGACATTGGGGACACTGGGGACACCTCTGGGACTGTCCCCAAATCCCTGGGACCCCCCCAGGACCCCCCAAATGTCCCTCACTTGCAGATGACGGGGTCGTAGAGCAGCGAGTGCCAGCGCTCCTGGGTGTCCCATGGGTGTCCCATGGGTGTCACACAGGTGTCCCATGGGTGTCACCTGCGTCCCCTTGGGTCCCCTCAAATCCCACGACACCCCCACACCTGTGGGACCCCCGCAGGACCCCTAAAGACCCCCCAGGATCCCCCAAAGACCCTCGAGGACCCCCCAGATGTCCCTCACTTGCAGATGACGGAGTCATACAGCAGCGAGTGCCAGCGCTCCTGGGTGTCCCATGGGTGTCCCATGGGTGTCCCATGGGTGTCACCTGTGCCCCCTTGAGTCCCCCCCAAATGCCACAACCCCCCCACACCTGTGGGACCCCCCAAAGACCCCCCAGGACCCCGAAATGTCCCTCACTTGCAGATGACGGGGTCATAGAGCAGCGAGTGCCAGCGCTCCTGGGTGTCCCATGGGTGTCCCATTGGTGCCACACAAATGTCACCTGTGTCCTCTGAATCCCACAACCCCCCCCACACGTGTGGGACTCCCCCAGGACCCCCCAAAGACTCTCGAGGACCCCCCAGGACCCCCCAAATTGTCCCCACTTGCAGATAACGGGGTCGTAGAGCAGCGAGTGCCAGCGCTCCTGGGTGTCCCCCTGCTGTCACCTGTGTCCCCCTGAATCCCACGACCCCCCACACCTGTGAGACCCCTGGGACCCCCCCGGGACCCCCTAAAGACCCTCGAGGACCCCCCAGGACCCCCCAAATGTCCCTCACTTGCAGATGACGGGGTCGTAGAGCAGCGAGTACCAGCGCTCCTGGATCTCGCGCAGGGTGAAGCGGCAGCTGAACTTCACCCCCAGGTGCACCGAGGTCAGGTCGTTGGTCTGGGGGGGCAAAAGAACCCCAAAAATCAACAGGGGAGGGGTCCTGGGGGTGCTGGGGTCACCCCCAAATCCTGCAGGTCAGGGGGACACCCCAAAGTCCCCAGGTGGGTCTGACCTGCACCATAAAGAACCATTGTGACCGTTCTGGGTTTCCCCCAAAAAATCCCCCAAATTCCCCAATCAAGGGGGGGTTCTCCCAGGTTTGTGGGGGTTCCTCAGGTGGGTGAGGGTCCCCCAATTGAGGAGGGGGTCCCCCAAGTCCCTCCAGATGAGGAGAGACCCCCCAAAACCTCCCCAAAGCCCTCCAGGTGTGACCTCACCTGCAGCACAAAAAGCCATCAGGTCCTAAGCGATCATTCCAGAGATTCCACCCCAAAATCCCCCAAATGCCCCCAATAAAAGGGGTTCACCAGGTGTGTGGGGGTCCCCCAATTGAGGAGGGGGTCCCCCAAGTCCCACCAGGTGAGGAGAGACCCCCAAAACCTCCCCAAAGTCCCCCAGGTGTGCCCTCACCTGCACCACAGGTCCTGTGTGATCGTTCAGAGATTCCCCCCAAAAATCCTCAAAATCCCCCAATCAAGGGGGGGGGAGTCCCTCAATTGAGGGGGGGGTCCCGCAGGTGGGTGGGGGTCCCCCAAGTCCCTCCAGATGAGGAGAGACCCCCCAAAACCTCCCCAAATTCACCAGGTGTGCCCTCACCTGCACCATAAGAAGCCGTTGGGCCCTAAGTGACCATTCTGGGGGTGCCCCCCAAAAATCCCCCAAATCCCCCAAAAAGGCGGATTTTCCCCGGGGTTTGGGGGTTCCCCCAATTGAGGGGGGGTCCCGCAGGTGGCTGGGGGTCCCCCAAGTCCCTTCAGGTGAGAAGAAGTCTCCAAAAACCCCCAGGTGTGTCCTCACCTGCACCACAGCTCCTAAGCGACCGTTCCAGAGATTTCCCCCCAAAAATCCCCCAAATGCCCCAATCGAGGCGGATTTTCCCCGGGGTCTAGGGGTTCCCCCGGGTGTGTGAGGGTCCCCCCAGTTGAGGAGGGGTCTCCCCAGCCCCCCGGGCGTGTCCCACCTGCAGCACAGCGTTGATGAGCAGCAGATCATCCGCGGGTTTCCACCTGCCCAGGTCGCGGGGGGCGGGGCTGGGTTTGCTCTTCTTGAGCCGCTTGGGCAGCGCCGGGGGGGGGCCGGGCCCGGGGGGGGGCGGGGGGGGCACGGCCCGGGACACCTGGGGGGGCACAGGGGGGTGGTGACACCTGGGTGACACCTGAGGGGTCCCAGGTGGCACCTGAGTGTCCCCAGGATGTCCCTGAGTGAGTGGGGGGGCAGAAGCTGGAACACCTGGGGGGCACCTGAGGGGTCCTGGGGGCACCTGAGGGGTCACAAGTGACACCTGAGGGGGTCCCAGGTGGCACCTGAAGGGTCCCAAGTGGCACCTGGGGGGTCCCCAGTGTCCCCAAGATGTCCCTGACTGAGTGGGGAGGGTCTTTAAAAGGTGGGAGGGGGCACGGCCCGGGACACCTGGGGGGGGACAGGGGGGTGGTGACACCGGGGGGACACCTGGGGTGACATCTGGGGTGACATCTGAGTGTGCCTAGTGTCCCCAAGATGTCCCTGAGGGAGTGGGGGGGGCACAAGCTGGGACACCGGGGGGGCACCTGAGGGGTCCTGGGGGCACCTGAGGGGTCCCAGGTGGCACCTGAGTGACACCTGGGGGGTCCCCAGTGTCCCCAAGATGTCCCCAAGTGAGTGGGGGGGCACAAGCTGGGACACCTGGGGGGCACCTGAAGGGTCCCAAGTGACACCTGAGTGACACCTGGGGGGGACACTGGGGACATTTGGGGAGCACAGGGGGGTGGGTAACACCTGGGGGGTCCTGGGGGGTCCCAGATGGCACCTGAGGGGTCCCCAGTGTCCCCAGGATGTCCCTGACTGACATTGGGGGGGGCGGTCCCAATTTCCCCTTTTTCCTTTTCTTTCCACAAATCCCCCAAATCCCCCCTTTTCCCTCCAAATCCCAAATTCCCACATTTTCCCCAACTCCCCCCTTTTCCCCCCAAATTTCCTCCTTCCACCCCCCCCCCAAATTCCTCCCTTTCTTCCCCAAACCCCCAAATTCCCATTTTTTCCCCGATTCCCCCTTCTTCCCCAAACCCCCATATTGCCATTTTCCCCCCAAACCCCATAATCCCAAATTCCCCCCAAATTCCCATTTTTCCCAGTTTCTCCCACCTTTTTCCTCTCGCCCGGGGGGGGCTCGGCGGCCGCCCCTCCCCCCCCCGCCGGCCCCGCGGCCCCCCCGGGTCTGGGGGGGGGCTCAGGGCCCCCCTTGGCCCGCGAGGACTTGGCCAGGCTGGACTCGACCAGCTCGTCGTCGAACTTGCGACGCTTGATGAACCTGGAAAACAAACTGGGAGTGACTGGGAGGGACTGGGAGGGACTGGGAACCACTGGGAGGGACTGGGAGCCACTGGGAGGGAGCTGGGATTGACTGCAGTTAACTGGGATGGACTGGAGTTAACTGGGATGGACTGGAGTTAACTGGGATGGACTGGGGGGCTTGGCCAGGCTGGACTCGACCAGCTCGTCGTCGAACTTGCGACGCTTGATGAACCTGGAAAACAAACTGGGATGGACTGGGAGCCACTGGGAGGGACTGGGAACCACTGGGAGGGAGCTGGGAGGGACTGGGAACCACTGGGAGGGAGCTGGGATGGACTGGAGTTAACTGGGATGGACTCGCGGGCTTGGCCAGGCTGGACTCGACCAGCTCGTCGTCGAACTTGCGACACTTGATGAACCTGGAAAACAAACTGGGATGGACTGGGAGCCACTGGGAGGGACTGGGAACCACTGGGAGTGAGCTGGGATTGACTGGAGTTAACTGGAGTTAACTGGGATGGACTGCAGTTAACTGGGATGGACTGGAGTTAACTGGGATGGACTGGAGTTAACTGGGATGGACTGGGGGGGCTTGGCCAGGCTGGACTCGACCAGCTCGTCGTCGAACTTGCGACGCTTGATGAACTTAAAAACCAAACTGGGATTGACTGGGAGCCACTGGGAGGGACTGGGACCCAGTGGGAGGGAGCTGGGATTGACTGGAGTTAACTGGGATGGACTGGGAGGGAGCTTGGATTAACTGGGATGGACTGGGGGGCTTGGCCAGGCTGGACTCAACCAGCTCGTCATCGAACTTGCGATGCTTGATGAACCCAAAAACCAAACTGGGATTAACTGGGAGCCACTGGGAGGGACTGGGAGCCACTGGGAGAGCAGCACGGGGCACTGGGATTGACTGGGGTTAACTGGGATGGACTGGGGGGCCTGGCCAGGCTGGACTCGTCAGCTCATTGTTGAATTTCCGATGCTTGATGAGCCTGGAACGGACTGGGAGTGACTGGGACAGACTGGGACGGACTGGGTGGAGCACGGGGTCCTCCTGGAGTGTCCCCAAGTGTCCCCAAACCCCCCAGCCTCCTCTCATGTCTCTCCTATGTCCCCCGTGTCCCCTCCCTGTGTCCCCTCCTTGTGTCTCCACCTACTCTCTGTCCCCTCCCTGTGTCCCCAGTGACCCCTGGGTGTCCCCAGTGTCCCCATTGTCCCTTACCTGGAGGAGCTGCGCCATTTGGGGACAGTCCCTGTCCCTGTGTCCCTTCCCTGTGTCCCCTGGTGTCCCCAAGGTGTCCCCAATGTCCCCTGGGTGTCCCTTACCTGGAGGAGCTGCGCCGTTTGGGGACAGTCCCTGCCCTGTGTCCCCTGGCTGTCCCCTAACTGTCCCTGGTGTCCCCAATGTCCCCTGGGTGTCCCTTACCTGGAGGAGCTGCGCCGTTTGGGGACAGTCCCCACGGGGGTGGCCGGGCCCCGCTTGGGCCCCGCCAGGGACTCCTCGTCCTCGGAGCGGCTGGTGGCCATGGTGGCATCTGGGGACAAAAAAATGTCACCTCAGTGTCACCCCAGGACTGTGACACAGCCTGGGGACAATGGGGACACAGGGCAGGGGGACATGGAGGGGACACTGGTGGCCATGGTGGCAGCTGGGGACACAGAAATGTCACCCCAGTGTCACCTCAGGGGTCACACCACACTTGGGGAGGGGGTTGGGGACAATGGGGACACAGGGGAGGAGACAGGGAGGGGACAAAGGACCCTCAGTGTCACCTCCTGGGTGCCACCACACCCTGGGGGACACTGAGGGACGCTTGGGGACACTGGGGACAGCAGAGCGGACATGAGGAGGGACTGGGAACAAGATGGGGACACTGAGGTGACACGGGTGGTCTGGGGACACTGAGGGAACACGAAGAGGGCGCGGGGCCCTCACGGCGCCCCCAGCCCCAACTCCGGGCCTGACGCGGGCGCGATTCCGACCCCCCCGCCCCGACCGCCACCATCGCTGTCCCCAAGGCCCCCCCGGTGTCCCCAAGCCCTTCCCGGTGTCCCCATGGTCCCCCCGGTGTCCCCAAATCCCTCCCGGTGTCCCCATGGTCCCCCCGGTGTCCCCAAATCCCCTCCCGGTGTCCCCAAGGCCTCCCCCGGCCTCACCAGCCCCAGCAGCTCCCGGCCGCCATGGCGGCGCCACTTCCGGCCCGCGCCGGAAGCAGAATGACGTCACTGGCTCAGCAGCGGGCGCCGCCATGTTGGAGGTTCCGCTGAAGCCTCAGAGTGCGGCGCCATCTTGAGTGGGGGTAAGGCCGCACTTCAGGCGCTGCAGGCGTCATTGCCGGGTTGTGGCGGGTCCGGAACGGCCGGGACGGAGCCGTGGGGTGGGAGCGTGTCCGGCTAGTGCGGGAGACACGTCCTGGCCTGACGGAGAAGAGGCCACTCCCATCACGGCGGCCGCCACATCAAACATGGCGGCCTCAATCCATCATGGCGGCCTCCACGACCCTAATGGCGGCCGCCGCATCAATCAGGGAGGCCCCAATCCATCATGGCGGCTGCTACACCCATCATGGCGGCCACCACAACCGTCATGGCGGCCTCAATCCATCATGGCGGTCGGCACGCCCATCATGGCGGCCACCACACCCATAATGGCGGCAGTCCCTGGACACTGAAGCATCACTCGGGGTCAGTGTGGGGTCAGCGCATTTTATTGGGGACAAAAAGTGACCCATGGAGACAAAGTGACCCCTGGGGCCAAACTGACCCCTGGGGCCGTGGCTCTGTCCGGCCACTGCCCGTCCTGGGGGCTCCAGGACATGGTGGGGCCTCCTGGGGCCTTCCCAGGGCACAGCCAGCGACCGTCCCGGTCCTGTGTCCGTGTCCCCTGTCCGGTGTCCCTTATCCCATGTCCTGAGTCCACCCTGTGTCCACCCCAGATGTCCCTCATGTGGGTCCAGGTGTCTGCAGCCCATCCCTGTCCTATGTCCATCCCACGTCCATCTGTCCAGCTGTGTCTGTCCCCGTGTCCATCTGTCCATGTCCCCTGTCCATCCCTGTGTCCATTTGTCCATGCTGTGCTCATGCCATGTCCATCCCCATGTCCATCTGTCTATCCATATCCATCTGTGCTGTGTCCATGTGTCTGTGCCGTGTCCATCTGTCTGTCGGTGTTGGTCGGGCGGGTCCTGGCGCAGTGCTGTCCCCATCCCTGTCCCTCCCATGTCCGTCTGTCCAGCTGTGTCTATCCCCGTGTCCACACCGTGTCCATCTGTCCATCCGTGCCGTGTCTGTCTGTCCAGCTGTCTCTATCTGTCCATGCCGTGTCCATCCCCGTGTCTGTGCTGTGTCCATCTGTCCACCTGTGCCGTGTCCGTCTGTCCAGCTGTGTCCATCTGTCCATCCATGCTGTGTCCATCCGTCCCATGTCTGTCTGTCCGTGATGTGTCCATCTGTCCACCTGCGCCGTGTCCGTCTGTCCGGCCGTGTCTGTCTATCCGGCCACGCCCGTCCCTCCAGCCGTGCCCATCTGTCCATCCGCGCCGTGTCCGTCTGTCCGTGGGTGTCCGTCTGTCCATCCGCGCCGCGTCCGTCTGTCCACGCCACGTCCATCAGGCGGGTCCGGGCGTGGCGCTGTCGCCGTCCCTGTCCGTGGGTCCCTCCCATGTCCATCCCGTGTCCATCCCTGTGTCCGTGCTGCGTCCGTCTGTCCATGCCATGTCCGTCAGGCGGGTCCGGGCGCGGCGCCGTCGCCGTCCCTGTCCGTGGGTCCGGCCGCCCACTGTGGCCGCAGGATGGTTCCGGTGTGGCCCTCGCGGGCCTGGGGCCGCTGCTCCCGCGGGATGCGCACGGCCCGGAACCGCGGCACGGCCGGGGGCGGGGCTGCTGCCGCCCGCCGGAAAAAACCCAGCTGGGGAGACAGGGCACGGGGATGTC
This sequence comes from Melospiza melodia melodia, assembly GCF_035770615.1. NCBI lineage: Eukaryota > Metazoa > Chordata > Aves > Passeriformes > Passerellidae > Melospiza > Melospiza melodia. The sequence continues at coordinate 25,736 of NW_026948657.1, forward strand.
GCGACATGGCACCGGGCACAGTGACGTATCGCGACATGGCAACGGGCAGTGGGATATATCGCGACATGGCACCGGGCACAGTGACGTATCGTGACACGGCACCAGGCAGTGGGATATATCGCGACATGGCACCGGGCAGAGTGAGATATATCATGATATGGCACGGGACACAGTGACATATCGCGATATGGCACCAGACAGAGTGATATATCGTGATATGGCACTGGACAGAGTGAGATATCACGATATGGCACTGGACAGAGTGAAATATCGCAATACGGCACCAGACAGAGTGATATATTGTGATATGGCACTGGACAGAGTGAGATATCACGATATGGCACTGGACAGAGTGATATTTTGCGATATGGCATCAGACTGAGTGATACATCATGATATGGCACTGGACACAGTGAGATATCGCGATACGGCACCAGGCAGTGTGGGGTATATCTTGACACGGCACCAGAGAGCATGGGATATGATGATATGGTACCAGAGAGCACAGGATATATCACGATATGGCGCTGGACAGAATGGGATATCGCGATACGGCACAAGACAGCAAGGTGTGTATCGCAATACGCCACCTTGCATCACGCTGTATCGCGATATGCCGCGCTCTGTGGAGCCATATCGCGACATACGACGCTGTATCGTGCCCTATCGTGCCATATCGCGATAGCAGGGGGGTGCCTCACCTTCCAGAGCCCCAGCACGAGCAGCGCCAGCAGCAGCAGCCCCAGCAGCACCGCCAGCGGCAGCACCCACCAGGGCACGGCGGCCACGGCCACGCCCGGGTCCAGGTGCAGGGACACCGACATCTGCGGGGTCACAGGGGTCACAGGGGTCACACGGGGGTCACAGGGGTCACACTGGGGTCACACAGGGGTCAGTGGGGACATCAGGGGACATTGGTGGGGGGGTCTCTGAGGGGATCATGGGGAGGTTCTGGGGGTGTCCCCAGGGGGGTCTGGGGGTCTTGGGTGTCTCCATGGATGTCACCAGGTGTCCCCAGGAGTGTTCATAGGGATGTCCCCAGTGGTGTCCCTGGGTGCCACCAAGTGTCCCCAGGAGTGCCTGAGGGTCCCAGGGGTGTCCCTGAAGGTGTCCCCAGAGGTGTCCCCAGGGGTGTCCCCAGGGGTGTCCCTGGGGGTGTCCCGGGGGTGTCCCTGGGGGTGTCCCCAGAGGTGTCCCCAGGGGTGTCCCTGAAGGTGTCCCCAGGGGTGTCCCCGGGGGTGTCCCTGGGGGTGTCCCGGGGGTGTCCCTGGGGGTGTCCCCAGATGTCCCCAGAGGTGTCTCCAGGGGTGTCCCCAAGGGTGTCCCCAGGAGTGTTCGAGGGTCCCAAATGTGTCCCCAGAGGTGTCCCCAGGGGTGTCCCTGGGTGCGTCCCCAGATGTCCCCAGGTGTCCCCAGAGGTGTCCCCAGGGGTGTCCCTGGGGGTGTCCCCAGAGGTGTCCCCAGATGTCCCCAGATGTCCCCAGGTGTCCCCAGGGCTGTCCCCACCTGTGCCACCGCGTCCCTGATGACGACGTTGCCGCGGGGGGAGGACACCGAGACCTCGGCGCGCACGATCAGCTCCAGGTTCTCCACGTCCAGGAACTCCTGGGATGGCAAATTGGGGATTTGGTGGGGGGGTCCCGGCCGGGCTGAGCCCCCTCCCCAGCCCGGGGTCTCTCCTGACCTCCAGGAAGGTCCCGTTCCAGAGGCGCCCCCGCGCCCGCAGTTCCGAGCGCTCCAGCGACGGCAGCGGGCACCGGAACGGGCGGCACCGAGCCGTGCCCCGGGCACAGTCCTGGCACAGAGAGGGGACAGGGTGGGGACAGTGAGGGGACACCCCAGAAACAGGGGACAATGCGGGGACACCTCGGGAATGGGGAAATCCCAAAATGGGGCGGTGACAAAGTGGGGACAGCCCACAAACGAGGACACCAGCGATGGGGACAGCCAGGGGATGGGGACAGCCAGGGCATGTGGGGACAGGGCAGGACAGAGCCCGGGGACATCAGGAATGGAGTGACCTCAGGAATGGGGACACCCCAAAATGGGGACACCCCAAAATGGGGCACTGGGACCGGGGGGATCCTGGGAACAGAGGCCCCCCCAAAGGAGGAGGACCCCAAACGCCATGAGGTGCCCCCCCAAAGCCAAACCCCCCTCACCAGGGTCACGTTCCTCCTCTTCCTCCCCGCGGGCACCCACCACGAGCGGGCCGGGGCCTCCTCAGGGGGCTCCTCCCGGCCCGGCGGCTCCTGGGGGGGCAAAGATGGGCATGGGAGAGGGGGCAGAGACCCCCGGGCACCCCTGGGCACCCCAGGACACCCCCAGGACATCTCTGGGCATCCTTTGGCCACCTCTGACCACCCCTGGACACCCTTTGGACACCCCTGGACACCCCTGGGCACCCCCAGGACATCTCTGGCCACCTCTGACCGTCCTTGGACACTCCCGGGACACCTCTGGACACCACCCCAAACCCTCTGGACACCTCTGGATGCCTTTGGCCACCTTTGGGCACCCCCGGTCACTCCCTGGACACCCCTGGGCACCTCTGGACACCACCCCAAGCACCCAGAACACCTCTGGACACCCCTGAATGCCCCCAGGACACCTCTGGCCACCCCTGGGCACCCTTTGGACACTCCTGGACACCTTTGGGCAGCCCTGGTCACTCCCTGGACACCCCAGGACACCTCTGGACACCACCCCAAGCACCCAGGCCACCTTTGGGCCCCCTGGTCACTCACCAGGGCGAGGCGCAGGGGGTTGCCCGGGGGGCTGCAGGGCACGGGGGGGGTGCCCAGCTCCAGGCTCAGCGGGTACAGGAGCCACTTCCCGTTGGGCAGCTCCAGCGGCCACTGCACCGTCAGGGCGGCAGCGCCGGGGCTGCGGAGCACCGGCCCCCGCTGCGACACCTGGGGGGCACGGGGGGAAATGGGCCTGGACCCCAAAAACAGCCCCGAACCCCCCAAAACAGCCCTGAACCCCCATAAACAGCACCCGAGCCAGGGCCCCGGAGCACCGGCCCCCGCTGCGACACCTGGGGGAAAGGGATGGGAATGGGCCTGAACCCCAAAAACAGCCCTGACCCCCAAAAACAGCCCTGAACCCCCAAAAACAGCCCTGAACCCCAAAAACAGCTCTGAACCCCAAAAACAGCCCTGAACCCCAAAAACAGCCCTGAACCCCCATAAACAGCACCCGAGCCAGGGGTCCTGAGCACCGGCCCCCGCTGCGACACCTGGGGGGCACGGGGGGAAATGGCCCTGAACCCCAAAAACAGCCCCTGTATGGAACCCTGACCCCATTTTGGTTTTGGGGTCCTGGTGCGGGGGGGAGGGTCTCTGTCTCCGTTTTGGGGTCTCTGTTTTTAGGGTCTGTTTGGAGATCTCTATTTTGGGGTCTCTGTTTTGGAGTGTCTCTATTTTGGGGTCTCTGTTTTGGGGTCCATTTTGGTGTCTCTGTTTTTGGGTCTAGTTTGGGGGTCTCTGTTTTTAGGGTCCATTTTGGGGTCTCCATTTTGGGGTCCATTTTGGTGTCTGTAATTTTGGGGTCTCCATTTTGGGGTCTCTGTTTTTAGGGTCCATTTTGGGGTCTCCATTTTGGGGTCTCTGTTTTTAGGGTCCATTTTCGGGTCTGTAATTTTGGGGTCTCTGTTTTTAGGGTCCATTTTGGTGTCTGTAATTTTGGGGTCTCCATTTTGGGGTCTCTGTTTTTAGGGTCCATTTTGGGGTCTCCATTTTGGGGTCTCTGTTTTTAGGGTCCATTTTCGGGTCTGTAATTTTGGGGTCTCTGTTTTCAGGGTCCATTTTGGGGTCTGTAATTTTGGGGGGGTCCGTTTTGGTGTCTCCATTTCGGGGTGTCTCTCACCGTGACCTCGAAGCGGACGGCGCTGCCCACCTGGCTCTCCCTCTTCACCGCGCTCTCCCCCAGCACCTGCCCCCCAAAGAACAGCCGGGGGGGCACGGCCACGCTGTGGGGACATCCCTGCTGTGAGGTTGGGGGGTCCCGACCCCCAAACCCGCCCCCTGAGCACCCCAAAACCCCAAAAGCCCAAAAGCCGACCCCGCTCACCCGCTCACGGCCAGGGGCAGCTCGATGACCACGCGGGCGCGGGCAACCACCGGCTCCAGCCCCGGCTGCTCGCTGGTCCTGGGGGGATTTGGGCTTGGGGGGTGAAACCCCAAAAGGAAAAACCCCAAAGGGCGTGTGTGTGTGTGGGGGGGGGGGGGGGTGAACCCCAAATTGCAGCCCCCCGACCCTAAATGTTGGGGGTCGGAGTCTGAAACTGCCGGGGTTTTGTTCCCGAATTCTGTGGGGGTCTGGGACCCCAAAGTCTGGGGGCTGTGACCCCAAATCCAGTGGGGCTCTGGGACCCAAAGTCTGGGGGTGTGACCCCAAATCCAGTGGGGCTCTGGGACCCAAAGTCTGGGGGTGTGATCCCGAATCCCCTGGGATTCCAGCCCCCAAAACTCCTGGGATCCCAGACCCCAAATCCTGGGGCTTTGACCCCAAATCCTGGGGCTTTAACCCCAAATCCTGGGGGTCTGACCCCAAATCCCTTGGGATCCCAGCCCCCAAATCCTCGGTCTCTGACCCCAAATCCTTTGGGATCCCAGCCCCCAAATCCCGGGGGTCTCCATCCCCAAAGCCCCCAGGGCTCCGACCCCAAACCCTGGGGACTCCAAACCCCAAATTCCCCAGAGCTCTTCACCCTCAACATCCCCGGGTTCTGGCCCCCAAACCCTGCGGGTCCCATCCCCCCTCCAGGGGGTCTCCAGGGGTCTCCGTCCCCACTCTGGGGGTCTCCATCCCCCAGTCCTAGGGGTCCCATTCCCCAAACCCCGGGGGTCCCATCCCCAATCCTGGGATCCCCAAACCCCGGGGGTCCCATCCCCAATCCCGGGGGTCTCCATCCCCACCCTGGGGGTCCCACCCCAAACCCCGGGGGTCCCATCCCCCAATCCCGGGGGTCTCCATCCCCAATCCCGGGATCCCCAAACCCCGGGGGTCCCATCCCCAATCCCGGGGGTCTCCATCCCCACCCTGGGGGTCCCACCCCACTTTGGGGGTCCCCAGCCCCCCCGGGGGTCTCCATCCCCACTTTGGGGGTCTCCAGCCCCACTTTGGGGGTCCCCAGCCCCCCCCGGGGGTCTCCATCCCCACCCCGGGGGTCTCCATCCCCACTTTGGGGGTCCCCAGCCCCCCCGGGGGTCTCCATCCCCCTGCCCAGCTCACGTGTTGAGCTCCAGCAGCACCTCCAGCTCCGAGGTGTGGATGGAGACGCCCGAGGTGCTGAGGATGAGGAAGAAGCGCACCTGGGGAGGGGCAGGTGAGCGCTGGGGGGGTTCAGGGGGGTCGGGGGGGGGTCCTGGGGGGGGGTTGGGGAGGGGGCTGCGCCCACCTGAGCCCCCGTTTGAGGGGGTTCCCCAGCTCGCACTCCACCCTGGAGCCGTTGGGGTTGGCCAAGCACAGAACCTGGGGATGGAATGGGGGGGACAGGGGTGAGCCCGGGGTCACCCCCAGAGTGACACAGAGTGACCACAGAGTGACCCCAGAATGACCCCAACCCTGAGAGCACCCCCAGACTGACCACAGAGTGACCCAGAGTGACCCCAGAGTGACCCCAGAATGACCCCAACCCTGAGTCCCCCCTGTGGCACCCGGGGTCACCCCCAGAGTGACCACAGAGTGACCCCAGGAGTGACCCCGGAGTGACCCCAACCCTGAGGGCACCCCCAGAGTGACCCCAGAGTGACCCAGGAGTGACCCCCAGGACCATCCCCCTGCCCCTCCTGTCCCTTGTCCCCATCTGTCCCTCTGTCCCCTGTCCCCTGTGTCTCTGTCTCTGGTCACTGTCCCCATCCCCTGTCCCTGTCCCTGTCCTGTCCCTGTCCCCTGTGTTCCTGCCCCCATCCCTGTTCCCGTGTCACCATCCCTGTCCCCATCCCCGTGTCCCTGTCCCCGTCCCTGTCCCTGTCCCTGTCCCCTGTGTCCCTGTCCCTGTCCCTGTGTCCCCCATCCCTGTGTCCCCTGTGTCCCTGTGTCCCTGTCCCTGTGTCCCCGTCCCTGTCCCTGTGTCCCTGTGTCCCTGTGTCCCTGTCCCTGCCCCTGTCCCTGTCCCGGTCCCTGTGTCCCTGTCCCCATTCCTGTGTCCCTGTCCCTGTGTCCCCGTCCCTGTCCCCGTCCCTGTGTCCCCGTCCCTGTGTCCCTGTCCCTGTGTCCCTGTGTCCCCGTCCCTGTGTCCCTGTGTCCCTGTCCCTGTCCCTGTTCCCATGCCCTGTCCCTGTGTCCCTGTGTCCCCGTCCCTGTGTCCCTGTCCCTGTGTCCCTGTGTCCCCGTCCCTGTCCCTGTGTCCCTGCCCCTGTCCCTGTCCCCGTCCCTGTCCCTGTGTCCCTGTCCCCGTCCCTGTTCCCATGCCCTGTCCCTGTCCCCGTCCCTGTTCCCATGCCCTGTCCCTGTCCCCATCCCTGTGTCCCTGTCCCTGTCCCCGTCCCCATCCCTGTCCCCGTCCTGTGTCCCTGTCCCTGTCCCTGTGTCCCCATCCCTGTCCCCATCCCTGTCCCTGTCCCTGTCCCCGTCCCTGTTCCCATGCCCTGTCCCTGTCCCCATCCCTGTGTCCCTGTCCCTGTCCCTGTCCCCGTGTCCCTGTCCCTGTCCCTGTCCCTGTCCCCATCCCTGTGTCCCTGTCCCTGTCCCCGTGTCCCTGTCCCTGTCCCTCTGTCCCTGTCCCCGTGTCCCTGTCCCCATCCCTGTGTCCCTGTCCCCGTGTCCCTGTCCCCATCCCTGTGTCCCTGTCCCTGTCCCCATGTCCCTGTCCCCATCCCTGTGTCCCTGTCCCTGTCCCCGTGTCCCTGCCCATCCCTGTGTCCCTGTCCCTGTCCCCGTGTCCCTGTCCCCATCCCTGTGTCCCTGTCCCCGTGTCCCTGTCCCCATCCCTGTCCCTGTCCCCGTGTCCCATCTCACCGCGCTCTCCTCGGCCCGGATGGCAGCGTAGGGCAGCTCGGGGGGGCAGCGATGCCACCAGCAGGGCCTGGTGGGCGTCGTCCCCGTCCCTGTCCGGCTGCGCGGGGTCCGAGGGCTCGTTGGTCACCTGCAGCTCCAGGGCCACGTCCTTCTGGTCACCGATGGCCAGGATGGCAGCGCCGTCCTCGTCCCTGCGGGGCAGCGACACCTGTGACACCTTGGGGACATCCCTGGGAGGGCGGCAGTGCCACCCTTGTACGCGTGACACCTTGGGGACATCCCTGGGAGGGCGGCAGTGCCACCCTTGTATGCGTGACACCTTGGGGACATCCCTGGGCACTCAGGGTGAAGGTGGCAGTGCCACCCTTGTACGTGTGACACCTTGGGGACATCCCTGGGAGGGCGGCAGTGCCACCCTTGTACGCGTGACCACCTTGGTGACACCCCAGGGCACTCAGGGTGAAGGTGGCAGTGCCATCCTCGCCCCTGTCACTTTCTTGGTGACACCCCAGGGCAGTCAGGGCTCCCCAGGGCGGTGACCCCAGGGTGGCAGTGCCATCCTCGCTCCTGTCCCTCCCTTGGTCACACCCCAGAGCGCTCAGGGTGAAGGTGGCACTGCCATCCTCATCCCTGTCTGTCCCTTGGTCACACCCCAGGGCACTCGGGGTGAAGGTGGCAGTGCCATCCTCGCTCCTGTCCCTCCCTTGGTGACACCCCAGGGCGAAGGTGGCAGTGCCATGCTCACCCCTGTCCCTCCCTTGGTCACACCCCTGGGCACTCAGGGTGAAGGTGGCAGTGCCATCCTCGCCCCTGTCACTTTCTTGGTGACACCCCAGGGCAGTCAGGGCTCCCCAGGGCGGTGACCCCAGGGTGGCAGTGCCATCCTCACCCCTGTCCCTCCCTTGGTCACACCCCAGAGTACTCAGGGTGAAGGTGGCACTGCCATCCTCACCCCTGTCCCTCCCTTGGTGACACCCCAGGGCACTCGGGGGCGGTTCCCCCAGGCTGGCAGTGCCACCCCCCCCCGGTGGCGCTGTCCCCTGCTGTCCCCTCACCGGGGCAGGGCCAGGAAGTCGCTGTCCCCAAGGCGGGCGCAGAAGCGCGGCCGCAGCTCCAGGTGGCTCTGGCAGACCCGGTCATCGCCGCAGCCCTGGCGCAGGAAATGCACCTGGGGGACACGGGGACATCAGGGGACATCGGGGGACATCGGGGGACATGGGGGACATCAGGGGACATGGGGGGACACGGGGACATCAGGGGACATCGGGGGACATGGGGGGACATCGGGGGACATCAGGGGACATCGGGGGACATCGGGGGACATGGGGGGACACGGGGACATCGGGGGACATCAGGGGACATGGGGACACTGCAGGGACGTGGAGGGATGGGGACATGTGGGGACATGGGGACACTGCGGGATGGGGACACACCCAGCAATGAGGGACACCAGGGACACGGGGACACTGCAGGGACACTGCGGGGACATGGGAGATCATGGGGACACTGGGGACACAAGGACAGACAGGAGGACACCGGAGGGACACAGGTGACACTGCGGGGGACACTGCGGGGACATGGGAGGACATGGGGACACAGGAGGGGACACAAGGACAGACAGGAGGACACAGGAGGGACACAGGTGACACTCCCATTGTCCCAAACTGGGATAGGGGGACATGGGGGGGGGGGCATAGGTGACACTCCTGCTGTCCCAAATTCTGGTGGGGGGACATGGGGGAGGCTCCGAGTGTCCCAAACTGGGACTGGGCGAGACGGGGGGACACAGTGGGTGGCAGAGGCAGGTGACACAGGAGGTGGCACAGGTGACACAGGAGGTGACACAGGTGGCACAGGTGGCACAGGTGACACACGGTGACACAGGGTGACACAGGAGGTGACACAGGTGACACAGGTGGCACAGGTGACACAGGTGACACAGGTGACACAGGTGGCACAGGAGGTGACACAGGAGGTGACACAGGTGGCACAGGTGACACAGGTGGCACAGGGTGACACAGGAGGTGACACAGGAGGTGACACAGGACGTGACACAGGTGACACAGGTGGCACAGGGGGTGGCACAGGTGGCACACGGTGGCAGTGTCACCTCGGTGCGCAGCGTGCTGGGCTGCCGCGGGCTCAGCGCCGGCTCCAGCGGGGGCAGCGCCATCGTCCCCCGTGTCCCCCGTGTCCCCCGTGTCCCCCGTGTCCCCCGGCGCCCCCGCGATGTCCCCGCGATGGAGAAGGACAGAGTGACAGCGATGGGGCGGAGCTTGTCCCGGATGTCGTCCTGAGGAGGAGGAGGAGGAGGAGGGGAGGAAGGTCAGGGGGGCACTGGGGACACCTGGGGGGGACAATGGGGAGAAGGAGGAGGAGATGGGGACAGGGAGGGGGCACAGGGCTGATGGTGAGGAAGAGGAGGCTGAGGAAGGTGAGGATGAGGGAGAGGAAGATGAGGAAGGTGAGGATGAGGAGGCTGAGGATGAGGATGAGGCTGAGGATGAGGCTGAGGATGAAGATGAGGGTGACACACATGCAGAGGGAAGGTGGCGGAAGAGGAGGATGAGGGTGAGGATGAGGAAGGGGATGAGGAGGAAGGGGATGAGGATGAAGGTGACGCACATGCAGGCGAAAGGTGGCGGAAGAGGAGGATGAGGAAGGGGATGAGGATGAGGCTGAAGATGAGGATGAGGCTGAGGATGAAGATGAGGGTGACGCACGTGCAGAGGGAAGGTGGCGGAAGAGGAGGATGAGGGTGAGGATGAGGAAGGGGATGAGGATGAGGATGAGGATGAGGATGAGGATGAGGATGAGGATGAGGATGAGGATGAGGATGAGGATGAGGATGAGGATGAGGATGAGATGAGGAGGAAGGGGATGAGGCCGAACCACACACGTGCAGACGGAAGGTGGCGGAAGAGGAGGGTGAGGATGAGGAGGATGAGGAGGATGAGGAAGGGGATGAGGAAGGGGATGAGGAAGGGGATGAAGGTGATGCACGTGCAGGCGAAAGGTGGCGGAAGAGGAGGATGAGGGTGAGGAGGGTGAGGGTGAGGATGAGGAAGGTGATGAGGAAGGTGATGAGGATGAGGAAGGGGATGAGGATGAGGAAGGGGATGAGGAAGGTGATGAGGATGAGGAAGGGGATGAGGATGAGGAAGGTGATGAGGATGAAGGTGACGCACGTGCAGGCCGAAGGTGGCGGAAGAGGAGGATGAGGGTGAGGATGAGGAAGGGGATGAGGATGAGGAGGATGAGGAGGATGAGGATGAGGAAGGTGATGAAGATGAGGGTGACGCACGTGCAGGCGGAAGGTGGCGGAAGAGGAGGATGAGAATGAGGAGGATGAGGAGGATGAGGATGAGGAAGGGGATGAAGATGAGGGTGACGCACGTGCAGGCGGAAGGTGGCGGGCACGCAGCGCCGCTCCCGCGGCCGGGGCAGTCGCAGCCGGGCCCGGATCCGGTGCTCGGGCTCGGCCGGGCCCCGCTCCAGGAAGGAGCCCCGGGGCTGCTGCCCCCGCAGGCGCCGCTCCGAGTCCGCCTCCAGCGCCAGCAGCAGCTCTGGGGTGGGGGGCAGAGATTTGGGGGTGTCCCAAGGATGGGGAGGGGTCCCGAGGATGGGGGGGCTCGGAGATCGGGGGGGGCTCCCAAAGGATGGGGAAGGGGCCCAAAGGATGGGGAGGGTCAAAAGGATGAAAGGATGAGGGTCCCAAAGGATGGGGAGGGGGCCCAAAGGATGGGGATGGTCCCAAGAGATGGGGGCCTCAAAGATTTGGGGGAGTCCCAAAAGATGGAGAAGGGCCCAAAGGATGAGGGGGTGAAAGGATGGGGAGGGGTCTCAAGGATTTGGGGTCCCAAAGGATGGGGGAGGGTCCCAAAGGATGGGGAGGGTCCCAAGGATGGGGAGGGTCCCAAAGGATGGGGAGGGTCCCAAAGGATGGGAAGGGGTCCCAAAGGAAGGGGAGGGGTCCCAAGGATTTGGGGTCCCAAAGGAAGGGGAGGGGTCCCAAGGATTTGGGGTCCCAAAGGAAGGGGAGGGTCCCAAAGGATGGGGAGGGTCCCAAGGGATGGGGAGGGTCCCAAAGGATGGGGAGGGGGTCCCAAAGGAAGGGGAGGGGTCCCAAGGATTTGGGGTCCCAAAGGAAGGGGAGGGGTCCCAAGGATTTGGGGTCCCAAAGGAAGGGGAGGGGTCTCAAGGATTTGGGGTCCCAAAGGATGGGGAGGGTCCCAAAGGATGGGGAGGGTCCCAAGCATGGAGGCCTCAGAGATTTGGGGGAGTCTCAAAAGACAGAGAGGGGCCCAAAGGATTTGGGGGACAAAGAATGGGGGGGGGGCCCAAAGGATGGGGAGGGGATCCAAGGGATGGGGAAGGGGCCCAAAGATGGGGGGGGGGGTTCAAAGATTTGGGGGGGTCCTAAAGGATGGGGGGGAGCCTGAAGGGTGAGGAGGGTCCCAAGGATGGTGGGCACAAAGTATGGGTGGGGTCCCAAAGGATGGGGGTGCGCAGGGTTGGGGTCCTGGGGGACCCTCAGGGTTTGGGGGGACTTCGAAGAATGGGGGGATCCCCAGGGACTGGGGGGTCCTTGGGGATGGGGAACCCCAAAGAATGGGGGGGTCTCTGGGGACTGGGAACTGCCAGGACTTGGGGACTCTCAGGGATTGGGGGACTCTCGGGGATTGGGGGACTCTCAGGGATTGGGGGGACTCTCGGGGATTGGGGGGTCCCCCAGGGCTCAGGGTGTCCCTGGAACTGGGGTTCCCCCCCGTTTGGGGGTCCCGGGGTCACTCACTCACCCAGCGGGGCGGGGCCGCTCTCCCTGCCCGGGCTCTCGCTGAAGCTGAAACACGCCCGGAGCTCCAGGCTGGGGGGGACACGGGGTCAGGGGGGGTCCCGACACCCCCAAAGCGGGACCGGGAGGGGACACGGGGGGGACAATGGGGGGGACAATGGGGAGGGACACGGGGGGGGACACGGGGAGGACACAGGGGGACACGATGGGGACACGGGGGGACACAGGGGGGATGTGTGGGGGGTCATAGGGGACACGGGGGGGACACAGGGGGACATATGGGGACACAGAGGGACACGGGGAGGACACGGGGAGGGACACGGTGGGGGACACGGGGGGGACCCAGGGGGACATGATGGGGACACAGAGGGACACAGGGGGACACGGGGAGGACACAGGGGGACACGGGGGGGACATGGGGGGACACGGGGGGGACACAGGGGGACATGACGGGGACACAGGGGGACATGATGGGGACACAGGGGGACATGGGGAGGACACAGGGGGACATGATGGGGACACAGGGGGACATGATGGGGACACAGGGGGACACGGGGGGGACAATGGGGAGGGACACGATGGGGGACACGATGGGGACACAGGGGGGATGTGTGGGGGGTCATAGGGGACACGGGGGGGACACTTGGGGGAATCATGGGGGGACACGGGGACAGGAGGGGGGGGACACAGGGGGACACGGGGAGGACACAGGGGGACACAGGGGGGACAATGGGGAGGGACACGGTGGGGGAAATGATGGGGACACGGAGGGACACAGGGGGGGACACAGGGGGACACGATGGGGACACAGGGGGGATGTGTGGGGGGTCATAAGGGACACGGGGGGGACACTTGGGGGGATCATGGGGGGACACGGGGACAGGAGGGGGGGGACACAGGGGGACATGGGGAGGACACAGGGGGACACAGGGGGGACAATGGGGAGGGACACGGTGGGGGAAATGATGGGGACACGGAGGGAGACAGGGGGGACACAGGGGGACACGATGGAGACACAGGGGGGATGTGTGGGGGGTCATAAGGGACACAGGGGGACACGGGGGGGACAATGGGGGGGACACGGGAGGGATGTGGGGGGGGTCATAAGGGACACAGGGGGGACACGGGGGGGACAATGGGGAGGGACACGGTGGGGGGACATGATGGGGACACAGGGGGGATGTGTGGGGGGTCATAGGGGACACGGGGGGGACACGGGGGGGACATTTGGGGGGATCATGGGGGGACACGGGGACAGGAGGGGGGACACGAGGGGGACACGGGAGGGACAGGGACGGACGGACACGGGGGACAAGGGGACATGGGACGGGGACAAAGGGGTGGGGGGACGACACACGGGGGCGGGGGGCCAACGGGGGCGGGACACACGGGGGGGGACACGTGGAGAGGACACGGGGGGGGACACGAGGGGAACACACGGGGGGCAAAAGGGGGACATGGGGGGATTATGGGGGGGAAACAGGGGACATGGGGGGACACGGGGGACACTGGGGGACACTGGGGGACACGGAGGGGACACTGGGGGACCCGGGGGTGTCCCGGTGCCACGCACCACACGCCGGGCCCGTCGCGGCAGTTGCTCTGCTCCAGGTCGATGAGCGGCGGCAGCACCGACACGTCCCGGGACACGTGAACCACCGGCCGCGCCCTAACCGGGAAAAACGGGGGGAAAACGGGGGGAAATGGGGGTCCCGGGGGAGCCCCCCAACCCTGAGAGCGCCCCCGGGACACCCCAGGGGCGGGGGCATCGGGGATTTGGGGGTGCTGGGGGATTTGGGGGTCCCTGGGAAGGGGGAATTGCCAGGTGGGGGGCTCAGGGATTTGGGGATACTCGGGGATTTGGGGGGGTCTGGGGGATTTGGGGAGGTCTGAGGGGTTTGGGGGTCCATGAGAAGGGGGGATTGTTGGGGTGGGCTCAGGGATTTGGGGATACTCGGGGATTTGGGGGGGTCTGGGGGATTTGGGGGTCCATGAGAAGGGGGGATTGTCGGGGTGGGCTCAGGGATTTGGGGGCGCTGGGGGATCTGGGGGATTTGGGGATCCCTGGGAAGGGGGAATTGCCGGGGTGGGGGCTCAGGGATTTGGAATGGGGAGGCCTGAGGGATTTGGGGGTCCATGAGAAGGGGGGATTGTCGGGGTGGGCTCAGGGATTTGGGGGTGCTGGGGGATTTGGGGGTCCATGAGAAGGGGGGATTGTTGGGGTGGGCTCAGGGATTTAGGGGTGCTGGGGGATTTGGGGGGTTGCTGGGGCAGGGGGAGCCTCAGGGCTCTGAGGGATTTCCAAGGGATTTTTGGGGGTGCTCAAGGATTTGGGGGATGTCCAGGAATTGGAGGGGGGGGGGGGGGGGGCACTACAGGGATTTGGGATTGTCGGGAACTGGGGGGTTTTGGGGGGGGGGGGGGTCCCAGGGCTGGGGGGTCCACTCCAGGAATTGGGGGGACTCTGGAGGGGTGCCAGGAATTGGGGGCCACTGAGGGGGTTTGGGATCCTCAGGAATTGGGGGATTCTGGGGGTCCCAAAAATGAGGGGAATGCTCAGGGACGGGGGATCCTCAGGAATTGGGGGATTTTGGGGGTCTCAGGGCTGGGGGGCTACTCTGGGGGTTTGGGATCCTCAGGAATTGGGGGATTTTGGGGGTCCCAAAAATGGGGGGGAATGCTCGGGGATGGGGGGGGTCCTCAGGAATTGGGGGATTTTGGGGGTCCCAGGAATTGAGGGCCTCTCTGGGGGTTTGGAATCCTCAGGAATGGGGGGATTTTGGGGGTCCCAAAAATGGGGGGGGGTGCTCAGGGACGGGGGATTCTCAGGAATTGGGGGATTATGGGGGTCCCAAAAATGGGGGGAATGCTCAGGGATGGGGGGGGTCCTCAGGAATTGGGGGATTTTGGGGGTCCCAGGTTTGGGGGGAATACTCAGGGACAGGGGATTCTCAGGAATTGGGAGATTTTGGGGGGTCGCAGGTTTGGGGGGCTACTCTGGGGGTTTGGAGTCCTCAGGAATGGGGGATTTTGGGGGTCCCAAAAATGGGGAGAGTGCTCAGGGACGGGGGATCCTCAGGAATTGGGGGATTTTGGGGGTCCCAAAAATGGGGGGAATGCTCAGGGATGGATGGGGGGTCCTCAGGAATTGGGGGATTTTGGGGGTCTCAGGGCTGGGGGGCTACTCTGGGGGTTTGGGATCCTCAGGAATTGGGGGATTTTGGGGGTCCCAGGTTTTTTGGGGGGGGGGGTCTCTGTACCTGTAGAGCACCACGGTGTCCGACAGGGAGCCCACCAGCAGGTCGGGGTACAGGTTCCCATCCACGTCCAGCCCCCCCGAGAGCGAGTAGCCAAAGGCCGAGACCCCCACGGCCTCCCCGTCCAGCACCTGGGCAGGGGGCGCCGGATGAGCCCGGGACGCCCCCAGACCCACCCGGGACCCCCCGGGACCCCCCCTCACCTGCGCCGGGCGGGTGACGATGCCCAGGGCGCTGCCGTGGTAAATGAACACCTTGCCCGCGCCGTCAAAAGGGGCACCCACGGCCAGGTCTGGGGGGAATTCGGGGGAATTTGGGGATTTTTGGGGGGTCAGACCCCTCCCCAGATACCTAAAGCCCTCCAAAACCTCTCGAAAAGCCCCCAAAATCCCCTCAAATTCCCCCCGAATCCCCCTCCCCAATCCAGCCCCAAAGCCCCTCGCCCTCAAACCCATCGCGGTCCAGGTCCCTCCCCAGAGCCCAAAACCCCCTCAAAACCCCCAGAACGCCCCCAAAATCCCCTCAAACCCCCTCAAAACCCCCCAAATCCCCCCCAAATCCTCCTCCCCAAACCCATCCCGGTCCAGGTCCATCCCCAGACCCCAAAACCCCCCGAAATCCCCTCAAATTCCCACAAAGTCCCCTCAAACCCCCGCAACCCCCTCCCCAAATCCCCCCAAAATCCCCTCAAACCTCCCTGAAACCCTCCGAATTCCCCCCCAAACCCCCCCAAATCCCCCTCCCCAAACCCCTCACCCTCGAATCCATCCCGGTCCAGGTCCATCCCCAGACCCCAAGACGCCCCCCAAACCCCCCCAAATCGCCTCTAAACCTCCCAAATCCCCCTCCCCAAACCCATCCCGGTCCAGGTCCATCCCCAGACCCCCAAAACCCCCCCAAAACCCCAAAACGCCCCCAAAATCCCCTCAAACCCCCTCTAAACCCCCCAAATCCCCCTCCCCGGTCCCCTCACCCTCGAACCCATCCCGGTCCAGGTCCATCCCCGGACCCCAAAACCCCCTCTAACCTCCCAAACCCCCCCAAAACCCCCCCGAATCCCCCTCTAAACCCCCCGAATCCCCCCCAGATCCCCCTCCCCAATCCCCTCACCCTCGAACCCCTCCTGGTCCAGGTCCATCCCCAGACCCCCAAACCCAACCCCCAAACCCCCAGAACGCCCGCAAAATCCCCTCTAACCTCCCCAAACCCCCCCAAAACCCCCGAAGTCCCCCCAAAACCCCCTCTAAACCCCCCGAATCCCCCTCCCCAATCCCCTCACCCTCGAAGCCGTCCCGGTCCAGGTCTCCATCCCCGGACCCCGAAGTCCCCCCTCAAACCTCCCCAAAACCCCCCAAAACCCCCTGAAACCCCCTCTAAACCCCCCGAATCTCCCCCGAATCTCCCCCAAATCCCCCTCCCCGGTCCCCTCACCCTCAAACCCATCCCGGTCCAGGTCCATCCCCGGACCCCAAAAACCCCCCCCAAAACCCCCTCAAACCCCCTCTAAACCCCCCGATTTCCCCCCAAATCCCCCTCCCCAAACCCCTCACCCTCGAATCCATCCCGGTCCAGGTCCATCCCCAGACCCCCAGAACGCCCCCCAAACCCCCCAAAACCCCCTCTAACCTCTCCAAACCCCCCGAATCCCCCCCGAATCCCCCTCCCCGCTCCCCTCACCCTCGAAGCCGTCCCGGTCCAGGTCCATTCCCGGACCCCCAAAACGCCCCCAAACCCCCCGAAACCCCCTCTAACCTCTCCAAACCCCCCGAATCCCCCCCGAATCCCCCTCCCCGGTCCCCTCACCCTCGAAGCCGTCCCGGTCCAGGTCCCCGGCCGAGCAGAGCGCGCTGCCGAAGGCGGAGCCGCGGGGGCCGCTCAGGCGCTCGGGGGTCGCGCCGCCCCAGAGCCCCCCCGGGTTGATGTAAACGTACACGGCCCCCCCCAGCTCCTCGTGCCGCTCGAAAAAGTGGGGGGCGCCCACGGCCAGGTCCGTCCAGCTGGGGAGGGGGACAGCGGGGACAGCGGGGACACGGAGCTGTGACACCCCCAGAGGCACCCAGAGGGGGCTGGGGGGGATTGAAGGGGTGGGGAGGGGGTTCGGGGGGTGGGGAAGGGGCTTGGGGGGATTGAAGGGGTGGGGAGGGGGTTTGGGGGGTGGGGAAGGGGCTTGGGGGGGGTCCTGCGGGTGGGGAGGGCGTTCAGGGGGTGGGGAAGGGGTTTTGGGGGGAACTCGGGGGGTGCGGGGGGAGTTTGGGGGGTGGGGAAGGGGTTTTGGGGGGGGATTCAGGGGGTGAGGAAGCGTTTGGGGGGAGTTCAAGGGGTGGGGAGGGGGTTTGGAGGAGATTCAGGGGATGACACGAGTGACACACAGGTGCCACAGGTGACAGGGCTGACACACACAGCTGACACGGGTGACACAGGGGTGACACACAGATGACATGAGTGACACACAGGTGCCACACACGGGTAACAGAGGTGACACAGGTGCCACACAGGTGACACAGGTAACACAGGTGACACACAGGGGTAACAGAGGTGACACGGGTGCCACACAGGTGCCACACAGGTGACACGGGTGCCACACAGGTGACACAGGTGATGGGTGCCACAGGTGACAGAGGTAACACAGGTGACACACACGGGTAACAGAGGTGACATGGGTGACACACGGGTGACACACAGGTGCCACACAGGTGACACACAGGTGACACACAGGTGACAGAGGTGACACAGGTGACACACAGGTGACACGGGTGACACACAGGTGCCACAGGTGATGGGTGCCCCAGGTGCCACAGGTGACAGAGGTGACACAAGTGACACAGGTAACACAGGTGACACACAGGGGTAACAGAGGTGACACGGGTGACACCCAGGTGACACAGGTGATGGGTGTCCCAGGTGCCACAGGTGACATAGGTAACACAGGTGACACGGGTGACACACACGGGTAATAGAGGTGACACGGGTGACACACACAGGTAACAGAGGTGACACGGGTGACACAGGGGTGACACACAGATGACATGAGTGACACAGGGGTGACACACAGGGGTAACAGAGGTGGCACGGGTGCCACACAGGTGACACACAGGTGACACAGGTGACACACAGGGGTAACAGCGGTGACACAGGTGACACAGGGGTGACACAGGTGACACACAGAGGTGACACGGGTGCCACACAGGTGACACACAGGTAACACAGGTGACACACAGGGGTAACAGCGGTGACACAGGTGACACAGGGGTGACACAGGTGACACACAGAGGTGACACGGGTGACACACAGGTGACAGAGGTGACACACAGAGGTGACACGGGTGACACACAGGTGACACACAGGTGACACAGGTGACACACAGGGGTAACAGCGGTGACACAGGTGACACAGGGGTGACACAGGTGACACACAGAGGTGACACGGGTGCCACACAGGTGACACACAGGTGACACAGGTGACACACAGGGGTAACAGCGGTGACACAGGTGACACAGGGGTGACACAGGTGACACACAGAGGTGACACGGGTGCCACACAGGTGACACACAGGTAACACAGGTGGCACACAGGGGTAACAGCGGTGACACAGGTGACACAGGGGTGACACAGGTGACACACAGAGGTGACACGGGTGCCACACAGGTGACACACAGGTGACACAGGTGACACACAGGGGTAACAGCGGTGACACAGGTGACACAGGGGTGACACAGGTGACACACAGAGGTGACACGGGTGCCACACAGGTGACACACAGGTGACACAGGTGACACACAGGGGTAACAGCGGTGACACAGGTGACACACAGGTGACAGAGGTGACACACAGAGGTGACACGGGTGCCACACAGGTGACACACAGGTGACACAGGTGACACACAGGGGTAACAGCGGTGACACAGGTGACACAGGGGTGACACAGGTGACACACAGAGGTGACACGGGTGACACACAGGTGACACAGGTGACACACAGAGGTGACACGGGTGACACACAGGTGACACACAGGTAACACAGGTGACACACAGGGGTAACAGCGGTGACACAGGTGACACAGGGGTGACACAGGTGACACACAGAGGTGACACGGGTGCCACACAGGTGACACACAGGTGACACAGGTGACACACAGGGGTAACAGCGGTGACACAGGTGACACAGGGGTGACACAGGTGACACACAGAGGTGACACGGGTGCCACACAGGTGACACACAGGTGACACAGGTGACACACAGGGGTAACAGCGGTGACACAGGTGACACAGGGGTGACACAGGTGACACACAGAGGTGACACGGGTGACACACAGGTGACAGAGGTGACACACAGAGGTGACACGGGTGCCACACAGGTGACACACAGGTGACACAGGTGACACACAGGGGTAACAGCGGTGACACAGGTGACACAGGGGTGACACAGGTGACACACAGAGGTGACACGGGTGCCACACAGGTGACACACAGGTGACACAGGTGACACACAGGGGTAACAGCGGTGACACAGGTGACACAGGGGTGACACAGGTGACACACAGAGGTGACACGGGTGCCACACAGGTGACACACAGGTAACACAGGTGACACACAGGGGTAACAGCGGTGACACAGGTGACACAGGTGACACACAGGGGTAACAGCGGTGACACAGGTGACACAGGGGTGACACAGGTGACACACAGAGGTGACACGGGTGACACACAGGTGACAGAGGTGACACACAGAGGTGACACGGGTGCCACACAGGTGACACACAGGTGACACAGGTGACACACAGGGGTAACAGCGGTGACACAGGTGACACAGGGGTGACACAGGTGACACACAGAGGTGACACAGGTGCCACAGGTGCCACAGGTGCCCCCGCGGTGGCGCACCCGTCGCTGTTGAGGTCGAGCAGGGCCAGCGCGTGGCCGAAGGCGGAGCTCAGCTGCTCCCCGCGCAGCGCGGCCTCGGGCACCAGGCGGTTGGCGCTGTCCGCCCGCAGCAGCAGCACCGCCCCGCTGTGGTTGGCCCGCGGCGCGCCCGACACGAAACTCAGAGCGTGCGGCCGGGTCAGGGCCGGGGCCGCGGCCACCGAGAAACCTGCGGGACATGGGGACAGTCAGGGGACAGCGCAGGGACAGCCCTGTCACACCGAGAAACCTGCGGGGCACGGGGACAGTCAGGGGACAGCGCAGGGACAGCCCTGTCACACCGAGAAACCTGCGGGGCACGGGACAGTCAGGGGACAGCGCAGGGACAGCCCTGTCACACCGAGAAACCTGCGGGGACACGGGACAGTCAGGGGACAGCGCAGGGACACGGGGACAGCCCTGTCACCCTGGGGCCACCGAGAAACCTGCGGGACATGGGGACAGTCAGGGGACAGCGCAGGGACAGCCCTGTCACACCGAGAAACCTGCGGGGACACGGGACAGTCAGGGGACAGCGCAGGGACAGCCCTGTCACACCGAGAAACCTGCGGGACACGGGACAGTCAGGGGACAGCGCAGGGACAGCCCTGTCACCCTGGGGCCACCGAGAAACCTGCGGGGCACGGGACAGTCAGGGGACAGCACAGGGACATGGGGACAGCCCTGTCACACCGAGAAACCTGCGGGGCACGGGACAGTCAGGGGACAGCACAGGGACATGGGGACAGCCCTGTCACACCGAGAAACCTGCGGGGCACGGGACAGTCAGGGGACAGCGCAGGGACAGCCCTGTCACACCGAGAAACCTGCAGGACACAGGGACAGCTCTGCCACCGCCGGGACAGCCAGGGGACACAGGGACAGTCAGGGGACACCACAGGGACATGGGGACATCTCTGCCACCCCGGGCCCGCGGCCACCGAGAAACCTGCGGGGACATGGGGACAGTCAGGGGACACAGGGACAGCCCTGTCACCACTCAGAGCCTGCGGGGACAGTCCTGTCACACCGAGAAACCTGCGGGGACAGTGGGACAGTCAGGGGACAGCACAGGGACACGGGGACAGCTCTGCCACCCTGGGCCCACCGCCACCGAGAAACCTGTGGGACACGGGGACAGTCAGGGGACAGCACAGGGACAGCCCTGTCACCCTGGGACCACCGAGAAACCTGCGGGACATGGGGACAGTCAGGGGACACCCAGGGGACACGGGGACAGCCCGGTGACCCCGGCCCCGAGACCACCGAGAAACCTGCGGGGGACACGGGGACATCGTGGGGTCCCCCGGCCCCAGCCAGAGGACACGGGGGCACCACCGGCTGGGGATTTTGGGGCTGAAGGGCACAATTTGGGGTGAAGATGGCAGATTTGGGGTGCCAGAGCAGCCGAATGCCGAGCAGAGCCCCCTGCCCACATGCAGGGGTTGCTGTGAGCGGCCCCCAAGCCCCCCAAAGCCCCCCCAAAGCCCCCCCAAGTCCCCCAAAGCCCCCCGGCCAGGCTCCAGCCACCCCCCCCAGCCCCCCATGTAAAAACATCACCGGGGACATGCGGGGACAGGGGGGGACAGGCGGGGACATGCCAGGCTCTGTGACCCCCCTGCCCCAAGCTCTGTGAGCCCCCCAAGCCTGGCAGTGCCCCCAGCACAGCCCTGGCACAGCGAGGGGACAGGGACAGGGACAGGGACAAGGACAGGGACAGGGACAGGGACAGGACAGAGAAGGGACAGGGATGGGGGGACAGGGACAGGGACAGGGATGGGGGGACAGGGACTGGGGACACGGGGATTTAGGGACAGGGATTGGGGACAAGAGAACTGAAGGGACAGGGATGGGGGGACAGGGACAGGGATTGGGGGACAGGAATGGGGACACAGGGATTTGGGGACACAGGGATTGAAGGGACAGGGACTGGGGACAGGAATGGGGACACGGGGATTTGGGGACACGGGGATTTGGGGACACAGGGATTGGCGGGACAGGGACTTGGGGACAGGGATTTGAAGGGGCAGGAACTGGGGACACAGGGATTTGGGGACAGGGATTGGGGACAGGAATGGGGACACAGGGATTTGGGGACACGGGGATTGGGGGGACAGGAATTGCGGGGACCAAAATGAGGGGAGACAACGATGGAGGGACACGGTTTGGTGACACAGGGATGGTGACACCGGGGTGGGGACACAAGAGGGGCCATGCGGGGGAGGGGGTGATGCGGCCACACGCGTGCGTGTGCGGGGGAGGGGACAGGGCAGGGGGCATCTGTGACCCCATGGGGACACGAGCGTGCACAGGTGACACCTGAGCGCGTCACCGCCACATCTACACAGGTGCCACCCGACCAAGGGCCACCCCTGACAGTGACACGCGTGCCCAGGGTGCCACCCCCGAGTGGGGACACCCGTGACAGGAGCCCCGTGGGGACAGCGCCACACGCGTGTGCCCGCAGGGCCTTTCCGGGGGTGGGGGGTGTGTTAGTGTCACACACGGCACAGGGGTGGCACACAGGTGACACACGCGTGTGCCCGCAGGACCCTTCCAGGAGGGGACAGGACTGTCACACACGGCACGGGAGGGTCACACGGGTGGCACACGCCTGGCACACAGGTGGCACACGCGTGTGCCCGCAGGACCCTTCCAGGAGGGGACGGGACTGTCACACACAGCTCAGGGGGGTCACACGGGTGGCACACGGGAGGGTCACACGGGTGGCACACGGGTGGCACACGCCTGGCACGGCATGGCACGCACGAACCCAGGTAGGAATTGTGCCCCACGTCCGCGGCCGCGCCGGGCACCCTCTCTCCGGGCTCGGGGGTCCGGAACACCCTCAGGTCGGGGGCGGCGCTCTCAATGTTTGTCACAAAGAGCAGCCCTGGGTGGGGAGGGGGCACGGCCGGGGGTCAGGGGCGCCCCGCAGCCCCCGTACCCAGGTAGCTGTTGGCGGGCACGGGGATCAGGGACGGGTCCTGCTCCTTCTCCCCCCCCGCTTCGAACGGGCCGGCGTCCGGGCGCAGCAGGTCCAGGGAGCTCTGCTGGAGCCGCTCCAGGCGCACCGTGCCTGCGGGCCCGGGGACAGTGGGACAGTGGGGGGACATTGGGGACAGTGGGACAGTGGGGACAGTGGGGACAGTGGGGCAATGGGACAGTGGGACAGTGGGGACAGTGGGGACAGTGGGGCAATGGGACAGTGGGGACAGTGGGGACAATGGGGACAATGGGGGGACCTTGGGATAATGGGGACAGTGGGGACAGTGGGGACAGTGGGGACAATGGGGACAATGGGGACAATGGGGACACTGGGGACAGTGGGGACAATGGGGACAATGGGGACAATGGGGACAATGGGGACAGTGTGGACAATGGGGGCAATGGGGACATTGGGGACAATGGGGACAGTGGGGACAATGGGGACAGTGGGACAGTGTGACAATGGGGGCAATGGGACAGGGAGCTCTGCTGGAGCCGCTCCAGGCGCACCGTGCCTGCGGGCCCGGGACAGTGGGGACAGTGGGGACAGTGGGGGGACATTGGGGACAGTGGGGACAATGGGGACAGTGGGGACAGTGGGGACAGTGGGGACAATGGGGACAATGGGACAGTGTGGACAATGGGGACAGTGGGGACAATGGGGACAGTGGGGACAATGGGGACAATGGGGACAGTGGGGACAATGGGGACAGTGGGGACAGTGTGGACACTGGGGACAATGGGACAATGGGGACAGTGGGACAATGGGGACAATGGGGACAGTGGGGACAATGGGACAGTGTGGACAATGGGGACAGTGTGGACAATGGGGACAATGGGGACAGGGAGCTCTGCTGGAGCGCTCCAGGCACACCGTGCCTGTGGGGCCCGGGGACAATGGGGACAGGGAGGGGACATTGGGGCAATGGGGGACATGGGGGCAATGGGGGCACAGGGGGGGCAATGGGGACAATGGGGACAGTGGGACAATGGGGGACAATGGGGATAATGGGGACAATGGGGGCAAATGGGGGACATGGGGGCAATGGGGGCACAGGGGGACAATGGGGCACGAGGGGCAATGGGGACACC
The DNA here is from genome assembly GCF_035770615.1 of Melospiza melodia melodia. NCBI lineage: Eukaryota > Metazoa > Chordata > Aves > Passeriformes > Passerellidae > Melospiza > Melospiza melodia. Next base: position 49,730 of record NW_026948657.1, read on the forward strand.
GAGGGCTCCAAGGGGCTCTGTTTGAGCAGGGACCCCTCCCCAGGTGAGGGGGACACTGCGGGGACCCCCAGGGACACCAAGGGACCCTCGTGCTCGGCCTGAGCACCCCCAGCCCCAGCATCACCCGGGCACACCTGGGGACACCCACACCCCCAAACGCCCCTCACCCTCCCATTTATTGGTCCCACATCCCCCCAGACCCCCAAACCCCCCTGTTAGGGGGTCCCATGGCCCCTCACCCTCCCAGATGTAGGTGCCCGGAGCCCCCAGCAGGAACAGCCCCCAGACCCCCAAACCCTTCCAGTCGTAGATCCTGGGTGCCCCCAACAGGAATACACCCCCAGACCCCCCAAACCCTCACTGGGCAGGGGTCTCACCGCCCCTCACCCTTCCAGCTGTATGTCCCCGGAGCCCCCAGCAGGAACAGCCCCCAGACCCCCCAAATCCCCCTGTTAGGGGGTCCCATCTCCCCTCACCCTTCCAGTTATTGGTCTCACTCCCCAAATCCCCCGTTAGGGGGTCTCACCACCCTCACCCTTCCAGTTGTACGTCCCCGGAGCCCCCAGCAGGAACAGCCCCCAGACCCCCAAACCCTCACTGGCAGGGGTCTCATCTCCCCTCACCCTTCCAGTTATGCGTCCCACTCCCAAATCCCCGTTAGGGGTCCCACCTCCCTCACCCTTCCAGCTGTACGTCCCTGGTGCCCCCAGCAGGAACAGCCCCCAGACCCCCAAACCCTTCCAGTCGTCGATCCCGGGTGCCCCCAACAGGAATACACCCCAGACCCCCCAAACCCTCACTGGCAGGGGTCTCACCGCCCTCTCCCTTCCAGTTGTAGGTGCCGGGTGCCCCCTGCAGGAACAGCCCCAGACCCCCCAAACTCTCACTGGGCAGGGGTCCCATCTCCCTCACCCTTCCAGTTGTATGTCCCGGGTGCCCCCAACAGGAATACACCCCCAGACCCCCCAAACCCCCACTGGCGGGGTCTCACCGCCCCTCACCCTTCCAGTTGTAGGTCCCCGGAGCCCCCAGCAGCACGTAGCGCCGGTCGGGCTGAAGGCGGCCGCCAGGCCCTGCTGGCAGAAGCCGAACCGTTCGTGGCCCGGCGCTCGCCCCTCGCAGAATTTCCACTCGCCGCCGTCCAGCTCGTCGCGCTCCCGCAGGTCCTGGCTCAGCACGAAGCAGCGCCCGATCACGTCCCGCGTCTCCAGCGGCTGCCGCACGCGGTGCCGCACCTCGTACCGGTGCGCGCAGGTCTGGGGACACGCGGGCTCAGAGGGGATGGGGACAGCCCGCCGAGTGTCCCCGGTGTGCCCGTCCCGGTGTCCGTCCCGGTGTCCCCATCCGGCGTCCCCATCCCACTGTCCCCATCCATCCCGGTGTCCCCATCCCACTGTCCCCATCCCGGTGTCCCCATCCATCCCAGTGTCCCCATCCCGGTGTCCCCATCCCGGTGTCCCATCCGGTGTCCGTCCCGGTGTCCCATCCCACTGTCCCCATCCCGGTGTCCTCACCCTGGTGTCCCCATCCAGTGTCCCCATCCATCCCGGTGTCCCCATCCCAGTGTCCTCACCCTGGTGTCCTCACCCTGGTGTCCCCATCCCACTGTCCCATCCATCCCAGTGTCCCCATCCCAGTGTCCCCAGTGTCCCCGTCCCGGTGTCCCCATCCATCCCAGTGTCCCCATCCCACTGTCCCCATCCATCCCGGTGTCCCCATCCCGGTGTCCCCATCCATTCTGGTGTCCCCATCCCGGTGTCCCCATCCCGGTGTCCCCATCCCACTGTCCCCATCCATCCCGGTGTCCCCCATCCCGGTGTCCCCAATGTCCCCATCCAGTGTCCTATCCATCCCGCTGTCCCTCCCCGGTGTCCCCATCCCGGTGTCCCCATCCACCTCGGTGTCCCCATCCCAGTGTCCCCACCCTGATGCCCCCATCCCGATGTCCCTGTCTCGCTGTCCCCATCTCTCTGTCCCCATCCATCCCACTGTCCCCACCCCGGTGTCCCGGTGTCCCGGTGTCCCCTCCCCGGTGTGCCGGTGTCCCCATCCCGGTGTCCCGGTGTCCCCGTCCCGGTGTCCCCATCCATCCCAGTGTCCCCTCCCCGGTGTCCCCATCCATCCCGGTGTCCCCGTCCCGGTGTCCCGGTGTCCCTCCCCGGTGTCCCGGTGTCCCCGTCCCGGTGCTCACCACGACCTTGCCGCCGGGCCTTGGCTCTGGACGCTGACCCCCAGCCATTGGTTCTCTTTGCTCTCTCGCTGCGGATCCTCTGCGGGCACCGGGGGGGTCAGCCCGGCCCGGACCCCCCCTGCGACCCCCCGGGACCCCCCCCCGGGCCCCCCGCTCACCTCCGCCATCGATGGGGACCCTCCAGCAGTCGGCGGGCTCGGCGCTCAGCGGGCAGGCGAACAGAGCCCCGCTGATGTTGGCGGCCTGGCCGGGCAGTGCCCGCGCCCGGGGGGCACCCACGAGCAGCCTGGCAGGGCAGGGACCCCCGTCAGGGCGTGGGGAGGGGTCCCCGAGGGTCACGGGACACCCCCGGTAGCAGTGTGCCACCCCCGCGCCCGGTGCGGTGCCAGCCTGGGGAGGGGGACACTGTGGGGACACCCCGGACACCCCTCGGACACCCCCTGGGACCCCTGCCAGGGTTTGGGAGGGGTCCCCGAGGGTCACGGAACCCCCCCTTGGTACCCCCCGGGCGCGGCTGTGCCACCCCCGTGCCCGGCAGCTGCTGGGGGGACACTGTGGGGACAGGAGGGGACACCACGGACACCCCCGGGACCCCCGTCAGGATTTGGGGACGGGTCCCCGAGGGTCACCGAGCCCCCCCCCCGGGTGCAGCTGTGCCACCCCCGTGCCCGGCGCGGTGCCAGCCCCACCAAGCAGCGACACTGTGGGACAGGAGGGGACAGTCCGGACACCCCCGGACCCACACGGGACCCCCGCGAGGATTTGGGGAGGGGTCCCCGAGGGTCACGGCGCCACCCCCGTACCCGGTGCGGTGCCAGCCTGGGGTAGGGGGGACACAGTGGGGACAGGAAGAGACGGGAGGGGACACAGTGGGGACACAGTGGGGACAGGAGGGGACACCCAGACATCCCCCGGACCCACACGGGACCCCCGCGAGGATTTGGGAGGGGTCCCCGAGGGTCCCCGAGCCCGGGCGGTGCCGGTGGCGCGGGGCGGGGGGGACGCGGCGGAGCCCACGGGGGTGGCGGGGAGGCAGAAGAGGTAAAAATAACCCCGAATTCACTCAAAATAACCCGGGAGCAACACGGCCAAAAAAGGAGCGGGGACACCGAGACACCCGCGCCCCACGGGGCCGGGACAGGCGGGGGACACGGGGGACACGGGGGGACAGCGGGGACAGCGGGGGACAGCGGGGACACGGGGGAGACACGGGGGACAGCGAGGACAGCGAGGGACACGGGCGACACGGGGGATGTGAGGGACAGCGGGGGACAGCCAGGGGACACCGGGGACAGCGGGGGACAGCCAGGGGACACCGGGGGACACCGGGGACAGCCAGGGGACAGTGAGGGAGCCGAGCCCAGCCCCGGTTCCGCCGCCACCTGCCCCGGGGCAGCGGCGGCCAAAGCCGCCCTCGGTGCCAGGAACGCGGCGCGGGCGGCAGCGCTGCGACACCGCGGCGACAGCGGCGACACCGGGACGGGGGGGGGGGGGCGAGAGGGGGGGACGCGGTGACAGCCAGGCTGAGAGACCCCCGGGAATGGCCCGGGAGAAGCGGGGGGGACAGGGGGACACGGGGGGACAGCGGGACACGGGGATATGGGGGACAGAGGGACAGGGAGGACACGGAGACAAGGGACATGGGGACACTGGGGTAGTAGGACAGGGGGACACGGAGGACAGGGGGACACGGAGGACAGGGGGACAGGGGGACACGGAGGACAGGGGGACACAGGGACAGGAGGACAGGGGGACACAGGAACAGGGGGACAGGGGGGACAGGGGGACAAGGGAACACGGAGGACAGGGGGACACAAGGGCTGGGGGACACAGGGACAGGGGGACAGGGGACACTGGGATAGTGGGACACGGGGACACGGAGGACAGTGGGACACGGGGACAGGGGGACACTGGGGTAGTGGGACACGGGGACAGAGGGACACGGGGGGACAGAGGGACACGGGGGGACAGGGGCACACGGCTGTCGGGGGGCTCCGGCCGGGGGGGTCCCTCCAGCCGGGAGCTCCGGGGCAGCGCTGGGACCCCGAGACCCCCCCAGAGCCCCCCCAGAGCCCCCCAGGGCCCCCATCCCCCGCTAATGCTGAATAATCCGGCCGCGCAGGCGGCCTGACAGCGACACGCTGTCCCTGTGTCTGTCCGTGTCACCGTCCCTTCTGTCCCGCTGTCTGTCCCTCCTGTCTGTCCCTGGCCCTTTGGCACCGTCCCCTCGCTCTGGGTCGCTCTGGGGGTCCCGGTCCCGCTCAGCCCCGCGGCTCCCGGCGCTCCCGAACCCCCAAATCCCGGTAATTGGATCCCCCTTGAGCCAGAAGCCCCCCAAAAACCCCCAAATCCCGGCAATAGGGTCCCCCAAATCCCGGCAATAGGATCCCCCCAAACCCCTGAACCCCCAAATCCGGCAATAGGATCCCCCCAAATCCCGGCAATAGGATCCCCCTTGAGCCAGAAGCCCCCCAAAACCCCCCAAATCTCGGCAATAGGGTCCCCCCACCCAAAACTCCCAAATCCCCTCAAGAGGATCCTCCCTACCCTAAAACTCCCCAAATCCCGGCAATAGGATCCCCCCGGACCCTGAACCCCAAACCCCGGCAATAGAATCCCCACAACTCCGGAACCCCCCAAATCCCCTCAACAGGATCCTCCCCCAAACCCTTGAACCCCCAAATCCCGGCAATAGGATCCTCCCAAACCCCGGAACCCCCAAACCCCGGCAATAGGATCCCCCGGACCCTGAACCCCCAAACCCGGCAATAGAATCCCCACAACTCCGGAACCCCCCAAAATCCCCAAATCCCTCAACAGGATCCCCCCCAAACCCCTGAACCCCCAAATCCCGGCAATAGGATCCCTCCGGACCCTGAACCCCCAAATCCCCTCAACCGAACCCCCCTACCCCGGCTCTCCCCCCATTCCCGGGGGTCCCTCCCTGCCCATCCCGGGGGTCGCGTCCCCCCCGGTTCCCCCCGTTCTCCCCGGTCCCTCCCGATCCCCCCGGTCCCCCCGGTCCCCCCGTTCCTCCCGATCCTTCCCGATCCCCCCGATCCCCCCCGGTCCCCCCGTTCCCCCCGGTCCCTCCCGTTCCCCCCGATCCCTCCCGGTCTCCCCGCTCACCACGCCCGGGGCTCGGGGCTCAGCTGCCGGTGCAGCGCCACGGCCGCTCCGAAGAGGCTGCCCCGGTCCCCGTCCTTGAGCACCGGGCTGGCCCCGTCCAGGTTGAAGGCGGCGGCCGCCGGTAACGCCAGGAACAGCGCCGGTAACACCGGCACAGTCCCGGCAGCCCCGGGGACAGCGCCGGTAACACCGGGCACAGTGCCGGTAACCACAGGGACACCGACAGCAGCCACTTGTAGAGTCCCGGTAACCACCGGTAGAGTCCCGGTAGCCCCGAGCAGAGCCCCGGCAGCCACAGGAACGGCCCCGGTAACCACCGGCAGAGCTCCGGTAACTCCGGTAGGCACCGGCACAGTCCCGGTAGCCACAAGGACACCGACAGTAGCCACCGGTAGAGTCCCGGTAGCCCCGGTAGACACCGGGACAGCCCCGGTAGACCCGGGAGGCGCAGGAACATCGCCTTTAGCCACGGGCAGAGCCCCGGTAGCCACAGGAACGGCTCCGGTGGTCCCGGTAGCAGCCCCGGACACGGTCCCGGCAGTCCCGGTGGGCACCGGCGGCCCCCGCGCGCCATCCCCGCCCCGCCGGTGCCGCCGCCCGCGGCTCCCGCAGCTGCCGGGAGCGGCTCGCCCCCGCGGGACCGGGGAAGCCCCGGAGAGCCCCGGGAGGGGCGGGGCAGGGAGGGGGCGGGACCCCAAACACCGGGACTGAACCCAAAGCCACGGAGGACCCCCAAACCCAGGGGGGACCCCAAAGCCACGGAGGGACCCCAAACACCGGGACTGAACCCAAAGCCAGGGGGGACCCCAAACCCAAGCCAGGAGGGACCCCAAAACCACGGAGGGACCCCAAACCCAAAGCCAGGGAGGGACCCCAAAACCACGGAGGGACCCCAAACACCGGGACTGAACTCAAAGCCAGGGGGGACCCCAAACCCAGGCCCTGGGGAGTGACCCCAAATCCCGGGGAGTGACCCCCAAATCCAGGGAGGGACCCCAAATACCGGGACTGAATCCAAACCAGGGGGTGACCCCCAAACCCACGGAGGGACCCAAAGCCAGGGAGGGACCCCAAATCCGGGCACTGACCCCAAATACCCGAGAGTGACCCCAAACACGAGGAGTGAACCCCGAATCCCAGGACTGAATCCAAAGCCACGGAGTGACCCCAAAGCCACGGAGTGACCCCAAAGCCAGGCCCTGGGGAGTGACCCCAAATCCCGGGGAGTGACCCCCAAAGTAAGAGACTGACCCAGGTTCCCAGAGTGACCCCAAAACCAGCACTGACCCCAAACCCGGGGAGGGAGCCCAAATCCAGGAGCTGACCCTAAATCCCGGGAGTGACCCCAAATTCCTGGAGTGACCCCAAATCCTCAGAGTGACCCCGAATCCCGGCACTCACCTCAAACCCAGGCACTGACCCCAAACACGAGGAGCGACCCCAAATTGCCAGGAGTGACCCCAAATCCGGGCACTGACCCCAAAACCAGGCACTGACCCCAAATCCTGGGAGTGGCCCAAATTCAGAGACTGACCCCAAATCCACGGAGAGACCCCAAAACCAGGCACTGACCCCAAACCCACGGAGAGACCCCAAATTCCTGGAGTGACCCGAAATGCACGGAGTGACCCCAAATTCCTGGAGTGACCCCAAACCCACGGAGTGACCCCAAAAGCAGGCACTGACCCCAAATCCTGCGAGTGACCCAAATTCCTGGAGTGACCCCAAACCCACGGAGTGACCCCAAAAGCAGGCACTGACCCCAAATCCTGGGAGTGACCCCAAATTCCTGGAGTGACCCCAAATCCGGGCACTGACCCCAAATTCAGAGACTGACCCCAAACCCACGGAGTGACCCCAAAAGCAGGCACTGACCCCAAATCCACGGAGTGATCCAAATTCCTGGAGTGACCCCAAACCCACGGAGTGACCCCAAAGTCCTGAGTGACCCCAAATGCAGGAAATCACCCCAAACCTGAGACCGATCCGGCACCGGGGATTGACCCCAAATCCAGGGGGTGACCCAAATCCAGGGGGTGACCCCAAATTCCAGGACCCCAAACCCAGGGAGTGACCCCAAACCCCGGCACTGACCCCAGAGCACAGGGAGGATTTTTGGGGTGGGATTGGGATTTTGGGCCGTTTTCCATCTCCCGGGTTGTTTTTGGGGTGGAATTGGGATTTTTCCAGCCCTGGGTCATGTTTGGGGTGGAATTGGGATTTTTCCAGCCCTGAGTTATTTTTAGCCCCTCTCAGAGCCCCTCTGGGGATTTTTGGGATTTTTTTGGGATTTTTGGGAGCGCCGGGGCCGTGTGAACGTGCCCGGCCCCTCCCCCCGGGATTTTGGGGGGATTTTGGGGGGGTCCGAGCGGGATCGGGGGTCCAAACCCCCCCTTGGCCCTCCCAGCCCAATTCTTCCTATTTTTTATTTTTGGGGTTTGTTTTGGGGTTTATTTTTATTTATTTTAAATTTAATTTTATTTTTGGGTTTTATTTAATCTTATTTTTATTTTTGGGTTTTATTTGGGGGGTTTATTTCAGGGGTTTATTGGGGGTTTTATTTTTATTAATTTTTAATTTTATTTTTTATTTTGGGGTTTATTTCAGGGGTTTATTTGGGGTTTTTTAATTTTATTAATTTTAATTTTGGGGTTTATTTCAGGGGTTTATTTTGGGTGATTTTAGTTTTATTTTTTTTAATTTTAATTTTATTTTTAGAGTTTTATTTCAGGGGTTTATTTCAGGGGTTTATTTTTGGGGGGTTAATTTCGGGACTTACTGTCAGGATTTATTTTGGGGGGTTGTTTTCAGGCTTTATTTTTGTGGATTTATTTTTGGGTTAATTTTCGGGGTTTATTTTGAGGATTTATTTTCGGGTTTATTTTGGGATTAATTTTTGGAGCTTATTTTCAGGATTTATTTTCCAAGTTTATTTTGGGGTTTATTTCAGGATGAGCATCCCAAATTTTATTTTTTCCCCATTCCCAGGACATTTTTACCCCATTCCTGGGTTATTTTCCCAGGTAATTTCATTTTTTCCGGGTTATTTTATTTTTCCCAGTTTATTTTTCCCGGGTTATTTCGTTTTTCCCAGTTTATTTTTCCCGGGTTATTTCATTTTTCCCGGGTTATTTCATTTTTCCCGGGTAATTTTGGCCGCGGTTCCCGCTTGAATTCCTGTGGCCGGAACTGGGATAAACTGGAATGAACTGGGAGGGACTGGGAATGAACTGGAATGAACTGGGAGGGACTGGGAATGAACTGGGAGGGACTGGGAGGGACTGGGAATGAACTGGGATAAACTGGAGGGACTGGGAATGAACTGGGAGGAACTGGGAGGGACTGGGAATGAACTGGGATAAACTGGATAAACTGGGAGGGACTGGGAATGAACTGGGAATGAACTGGGAGGGACTGGGAATGAACTGGGAGGAACTGGGAGGGACTGGGAATGAACTGGATAAACTGGGATAAACTGGGAGGACTGGGAATGAACTGGGAATGAACTGGGAGGGACTGGGAATGAACTCGGAGGAACTGGAATGGACTGGGAATGGACTGGGAGGAACTGGGAGGAACTGGGAATGAACTGGGATAAACTGGGAATGAACTGGGATAAATTGGGAGGGACTGGGAATAAACTGGGATAAACTGGGAATGAACTGGGATAAACTGGCAATGAACTGGGAGCGGCCGAGCGGGGGCGGCCGAGCCCGAGCCCCTCCCCAGTGTGGGCTGCGCCTTCCTCATCCTCATCCTCATCCTCTGTTCCCTACAGAACCCCGCACTCCCCCATAGCCCCTATAGGATCCTCTATAGATCCCCATAGCCCCTATAGGATCCCCCCACACCCCTACAGACCCTGCAGGACCCCTCAATCCCCTATAGGATCCCCTATAGATCCCCCTATCCCCCATAGGACCCCTCAATTCCCCCCCATTCCCTATAGCCTCTATAGGACACCCCCCCAATCCCCTATAGAACCCCCCATCCCTATAGCCCCTATAGAACCCCCCCCATCCCCTATAGCCCTTATAGAACCCCCCCAATCCCCTATAGCCTCTATAGGACCCCCCCAATCCCCTACAGCCCCTATAGGAACCCCCCCAATCCCCTATAGCCTCTATAGGACACCCCCCCAATCCCCTATAGAACCCCCCCAATCCCCTATAGCCCCTATAGGACCCCCCCCATCCCCTATAGCCCCTATAGAACCCCCCCCATCCCCTATAGCCCCTATAGGAACCCCCCCATCCCCTATAGCCCCTATAGGACCCCCCCCATCCCCTATAGCCCCTATAGAACCCCCTCCATCCCCTATAGCCTCTATAGGACACCCCCAATCCCCTACAGCCCCTATAGAACCCCCCCCATCCCCTATAGCCCCTATAGGAACCCCCCCAATCCCCTATAGCCTCTATAGGACCCCCCAATCCCCTATAGCCCCTATAGGAACCCCCCCAATCCCCTATAGCCTCTATAGGACCCCCCCAATCCCCTACAGCCCCTATAGGAACCCCCCCAATCCCTATAGCCTCTATAGGACCCCCCCAATCCCCTACAGCCCCTATAGAACCCCCCAATCCCCTATAGCCTCTATAGGACACCCCCCAATCCCCTGCTGCACTACAGGACCCCCCAGTCCCCCCCCAATCCCTTATAGGACCCCCCAATCCCCTATAGCCCCTATAGATCCCCCAATCCCTTATAGCCCCTATAGACACCCCAGTCTCCCATAGCCCCTATAGGACCTCCCCCCAATCCCCTATAGAAGCCCCATCCCCTATTGCGCCCATTGCCCCTATAGCCCCCCCCCATCCCCTTTAGGATCCCCTACAGCCCTATAGACCCCTCAATCCCCCCATCCCCCTATAGCCCCCATTAGAACCCCCCAATCCCCTACAGGACCCTCTATACCCCCCCCCCCCCAATCCCCTACAGCCCCTATAGGACCCCCCCATCCCCTATAGCCCCTATAGGACCCCCCCAATCCCCTAAAGCCCCTATAGAACCCCCCCCAATCCCCTATAGCCTCTATAGGACCCCCCAATCCCCTATAGCCTCTATAGGACACCCCCAATCCCCTGCTGCACTACAGGACCCCCCAGTCCCCCCCCAATCCTTATAGGACCCCCCAATCCCCTATAGCCCCTATAGATCCCCCAATCCCTTATAGCCCCTATAGACACCCCAGTCTCCCATAGCCCCTATAGGACCCCCCCCCCAATCCCTATAGAAGCCCCCATCCCCTATTGCGCCTATTGCCCCTATAGCCCCCCCCCATCCCCTTTAGGATCCCCTTACAGCCCCTATAGGACCCCTCAATCCCCCCATTCCCTATAGCCCCCATTAGAACCCCCAATCCCCTACAGGACCCTCTATACCCCCCCCAATCCCTACAGCCCCTATAGGACCCCCCATAGCCCCCATTCCTACAGCCCTATAGGACCCCTCAATCCCCCCATCCCCTATAGCCCCTATAGGACCCCTCAATCCCCCCCATCCCCTATAGCCCCCATTAGAACCCCCCAATCCCCTACAGGACCCTCTATACCCCCCCCCCAATCCCCTACAGCCCCTATAGGACCCCTCAATGCCCCCATTCCCTACAGCCCTATAGGACCCCTCAATGCCCCCCATCCCCTATAGCCCCTATAGGACCCCTCAATCCCCCCCATTCCCTACAGCCCTATAGGACCCCTCAATCCCCCCCATCCCCTATAGCCCCCATTAGAACCCCCCAATCCCTACAGGACCTCTATACCCCCCCCCCAAATCCCCTACAGCCCTATAGGACCCCTCAATCCCCCCCATTCCCTACAGCCCTACAGGACCCCCCAGTCCCCCCAATCCCTTATAGCCCCTATAGACACTCCAGTCTCCCGTAGCCCCTATAGGACCCCTCAATCCCCCCATCCCCTACAGCCCCTATAGGACCCCCCTCTATCCCCTTTAGCCCTATAGGACCCCCCAGTCCCCCCAATCCCTTACAGGACCCCTCCATTCCTATAGCCCCTATAGGGCACCCCCTCATCCCCTATAGCGCCCATTGCCCCTACAGCCTCCCCTGTCCCCTTTAGGGTCCCCTATAGCCCCTATAGGGCCCCACAGGACCCCCCAATCCCGCCCCAGCCCCCCCCTATAGACCCCCTATAACCCCCCAGGTCACGTGGGCTGTTTCCCCGCCCCGCCCCCGGCTCACGTGCCGGTGACGCACTGGAAAGGGGCGGGCGCCCCTCCGGTCACGCGCCCGGCGTTATACGCGTGTGTTTGTGTCACGTGACGCGGCGGCCGCCATGCTGTCCGGCTGCTGAAGGAGCACCAGGCCCGCCAGAGCGAGCGGCGCGAGCTGCAGGGTGAGCCCCGCCCCCCCGTCCCCATGGCAACGAACCCCGCCCGCCGCGCCCCATTGGCTACTGCGGCTGTCGCTCAGCGCAGCGCGGCGTCTCATTGGCTGGCGCGGCTGTCCGTCAAGAGGGGAGGAAAGGGCGGGAAGCCTGAGGGGCCCTGAGGGACCCTGAGGGGGACAGGGAAGGTTTCGCACGGTGACGCCACACGGGATCATGCTGACGTCAGGCGATGTGGTGTTGACGTCACGCGGTGCGTCAGGCCGGGCGGGGGTCCCGCCGCCCCTCACGGCGCTGTCCCCTCGTGTCCCCCCCCAGAGCGGCGCCGCCGGGACGCCATCGCGGCCGCCACCCGCCTCACCGAGGCCCTGGTGGATCACCTGAACGTGGGGTGAGCCCGGGACCCCCAATTCCTTATGGGACAGCCCCTCCCTAAACACCAAACCCTGCCCAGGGACCCCTAAACCCCCCGGGGACCCCAATTCCTTATGAGACACCCCACACCCAAAACCCCTCTGGGACCCCCAATTCCTTATGGGACCAACCCCCCCAACCCCAAACCTCCCCTGGGGACCCCAAACCCCTCCAGGACCCCCCATTCCTTATGGGACCACCCCCACCCAAACCCCAAACCCTGTCTGAAGACCCCAGACCTCACCTGGGGACCTCAAACCCTTCCTGGGGACCCCCAATTCCTTCTGGAGACCCAAACCCCTCATGGGGACCCCAAACCCTCATGGAACCCAGACCTTTGCCTGGGGACCCTCAATTCCTTCTGGGATCACCCCTCACCCAAACCCCAAACCCTTCATGGGGACCCCAAACCCCACCTGGGAACTTCCAGCCCCTCACAGACCCTCTGGGGACCCCCATGTCCCCCCTGGTGACCCCAATGTCCCCTCTGTGTCCCTCCAGGGTGGCCCAGGCCTACGTGAACCAGCGCAAGCTGGACCAGGAGGTGAAGACGCTGCAGGTGCAGGCGGCTCAGTTCGCCCGCCAGACCGGCCAGTGGATCGCCATGGTGGAGAGCTTCAACCAGGCCCTCAAGGTGGGGAAAAACCCACAAAACACAGCCCTAAATCACCCCAAAAATACCCAAAATACCACCCATAAACACCCCAAAAATACCCCAAAAACACAGCCCAAAATCACCCCAAAAACACCCCAAAACACAGCCCAAAATCACCCCAAAAATACCCCAAATACACCCCAAAACACAGCCCAAAAATACCCCAAAACACAGCCCTAAACCACCCCAAAAATACCCCAAAACACAGCCCAAAATCACCCCAAAACACAGCCCCAAACCCAGCCCAGAGAGCCCAGTGGATTGCTATAGTGGAGAGCTTCAACCAGGCCCTCAAGGTGGGGAAAAACCCACAAAACACAGCCCTAAATCACCCCAAAAACACCCCAAAACACCGCCCAGAACCACCCAAAACACAGCCCCAAAACACCCCAAAACACAGCCCAACAATACCCCACAACACAGCCCAAACACAGCCAAAAATACCCCCAAACACAGCCCAAAATCACCCCAAAATACCCCAAAACCGACCCCAAAAATACCCCAAAACACAGCCCAAAATACCCCAAAACACCGCCCAAAAACACCCCAAAAATACCCCAAAACCAGCCCAAAACTGCCCCAAAATTACCCCAAAACACAGCCCAAAATCACCCCAAAACCACAGCCCAAACACAGCCCAAACCCAGCTCAAATACAGCCCCAAACCCACCACAAAAACCCAGCCCAGAGCAGCCAGTGGATCACCGTGGTGGAGAGCTTCAACCTGGCCCTCAAGGTGGGGAACCCCACTAAAAATCCCCCAAAAACACAGCCCAAATGCATCCTAAAATACAGCCCAAAATCACCCTAAAACACACCCCAAATATACGCCAGAAACACAGCCAAAACCCACCCCAAATACAGCCAAAACACACCCTAAACTCACCCCAAAACTACCCCAAAACACGCCCCAGAAACACCCTAAAACTCACCCCAAAAAACACCCCAAAACACACCCTAAACACGCCCCAAAACCACACTAAAACACACCCCAAAAGCACTCCAAAAACACACCCCAAAACCACACTAAAACACACCCCAAAACACACTCCAAAGCCATCCCCCAAAACCACCCCAAAATCATCCCCAATCCAAAAACATCCTAAAACACACCCCAAACACGCCCCAAAACACGCCCAAAACCACACCAAAAAACACCCTAAAACACACCCCAAAAACCAGCCCAAAACAACCCCAAAACCACCCCAAAACACTACCCCAAAAACCAGCCCAAAACAACCCCAAAACCATCCCAAACACACCCCAAAACACACCGCAAAAACACTCTAAAACACACCACAAAACCACCCCAAAACTCATCCCAAGCACACCCCAAAACTCACCCCAAAACCACCCCAAAACACACTGCAAAAACCAGCCCAAAACAACCCCAAAACCACCCCAAAACACACTGCAAAAACACCCTAAAACTCATCCCAAACACACCCCAAAACTCACCCCAAAACTACCCCAAAACCCAGCCCAGAGCAGGTCTTGAGGAGCATCCAGGGGGTCCTGAGAAGCACCCAGGGGGTCTTGGGAACATTTTTGGGGGTCTTGGGCAGCACCCAGGGTGTCCTGGGGGATCTTGGGGAACATTTTATGGGTCTTGGGCAGCACCCGGGGGTCTTGAGAACATTTGGGGGGGGGGTCCTGAGCAAAGTCTTGGGGGTCTCAGGCAGCACCCAGGAGGTCCTAGGGGACCTTGAGGGACATTTTGGGGTCTTGGGGAACATCTTGGGGGTCTTGGGCAGCACCCAGGGGGTCCTGGGGGGGTCTTGAGGAACATCTTGGGGTCTTGGGGAACATTTTGGGGGTCTTGGGGAACATTTGGGGTCCTGAGCAACATCTTGGGGGTCTTGGGGAACATTTTGGGGGTCTTGGGCAGCACCAGGGGGTCCTGGGGGATCTTGGGGAACATTTTGGGGTCTTGGGCAGCACCCAGGGGTTCTGGGGATCTTGAGGAACATCTTGGGGGTCCTGAGAAGCATCCAGGGCATCTTGAGGAACATTTTGGGGATTTGGGGAACATCTTGGGGGTCTCAGGCAGCACCCAGGGGGTCCTGGGGAACATCTTGGGGATTTTGGGGAACATTATGGGGGTCTTGAGTGGCACCCAGGGGGTCTTGGGGGATCTTGAGGAACACCCAGGGGGTCCTGGAGAACATCTTGGGGGTCTTGGGCAGAGCTCAGGGGGTTCTGGGGGGTCTTGAGGAGCATCCAGGGGGTCTTGGGGAACATTTTGGGGATTTGGGGAACGTCTTGGGGGTCTCAGGCAGCACCCAGGGGGTCCTGGGGAACATCTGGGGGTCTTGGGCAGCACCTGGAGTGTCCTGGGCTGTCCTGAGGAGCACCCAGAGGGTCCAGGGAGCCCCCAGAGCCCCTCAATGGAACAGGATGGGTGCCACTCCCCCCCCACCCCGGGGTGAGCCCCCTCCCCAAAATCCCCTCCCCAAACCCCCCGCCACCCTCAGGAGATCGGCGACGTGGAGAACTGGGCCAGGAGCATCGAGCTGGACATGAGGACCATCGCCACCGCCCTCGAGTACGTCTACAAGGGGCAGCTGCAGCCCTCCTGCTCCTGAGGGACCCCAAAACCCCCGCCGGGACCCCCCAGAAACCCCCAGACCCAAATAACCAGTGGGGGTCTCACCACGCTGCCGCCCCCCCCAGCACTGACAGCAATGGAATAAAGAGGGGGTGTGCAATAAAGGGGAGGGGTGAGGGGGGTTCGGGGGGGGGTCAGGCCGGGCCAGGGGACCCTGGCACAGCCCCCCCCCCCCCCCCAAATCCCCCCCTAAGCCCCCTCATCCTCTTTAGAGCTTAACGAGGCTCTGAGGCTGCTTTGATTGGGGACAAAGGGGCCATTTTTGGGTGCTCGGTGCCCCCGGGGGGGTGGGAGGGGTTTCATTCCCTCATGGGGGGGAGGGCAGGGCTCCTTTTGGGGTGATTTCCCCCAAATCTGGGGCTGGCAGAGCTTTAATTCCCTGTTGGGGGGGGGAGTGGGGGCTTAAGGCCCATTTTGGGGTGATTTTCCCCCATGTGGGAGGGATCAGAGCTCGTTTTGGGGTGGTTTTCCCCCCATTTTTTGGGTGATTTTCACCCATTGGGAGATCAGGGCCCATTTTGGGGTGATTTTCGCCCATTGTGGGACTGGCTGGGCTTTAGTCATGCTCCATTTTCGGGTGATTTTCCCCCATTGAGGGCTCAGGGCCCATTTTGGGGTGATTTCCCCCCATTTTGTTGGTGATTTTTCCCCATTCCGGGGGATCAGAGCCCCATTTTGGGGTGATTTTCCCCCATTTTGGGGTGATTTTCCCCCATTGGGGAGGGCTCAAGGCCCATTTTGGGGTGATTTTCCCCCACTGAGGAGCTCCGGCCCCATTTTGGGGTGATTTCTCAAGCTGCCCCCATCCCCATCCGATCCTCCCTGCCCCCGGGGATCTGTGGCCGTGCCAGGCACGGGGAGGAGCGGCCTTGGCCCCCCCCGCCCCAATCCCCCCGGACCCCTCCCCTGCTCCCCGCCCCCCCCCCCCGACTCACACGGCCCCGAGGCCGCGGCCGGAGCAGCGCCCGCAGCCCCGCAGCCCCCCCCCAGGTATGTGGGGACCCCCCCCTCTGCCCCCCTGAGGGACTTGGGGACCCCCCTGTGCAACCCCGAGGGACTTGGGGACCCCCACTCTGTCCCAGAAGGAGATTGGGACCCCCCCCTCTGCACCCCTGAGGGACGTGGGGACCCCCTCTCCTGCAACCCCGAGGGTTTTGGGGACCCCCACTCTGTCCCAGAAGGAGATTGGGACCCCCCCTCTGCACCCCTGGGACTGGGACCCCCCAGGCCGACCCCCCTCTGCAACCCTGAGACTTGGGACCTCCACCCCTCTGCAGAGTAGGTTTTGGGAACCCCCCTCTGCAACCTTGAGACACTTGGGGACCCCCACTCTGTCCGGAAGGAGATTGGACCCCCCCTCTGCACCCTGAGGGACTTGGGGACCCCCCCTCTGCAACCCTGAGGGTTTGGGGACCCCCCGAGGGAATTGGGGACCCCCCCCGTCTGCAACCTTGAGACAGTTGGGGACCCCCACTCTGTCCCGGAAGGAGATTGGGACCCTCCCTCTGCCCCCCCGAGGGACCTGGGGGACCCCCTCCTCACTCTGCAACCCTTAGAGACTTGAGGACCCCCTGAAGGACTTGGGGACCCCCGGAGCAAGTGGGGAGCCCCCCCCTCTGCAACCTTGAGAAACTTGGGGACCCCTCGCCTGCCCCAGTAAGGAGGTGGGACCCCCCCTTTGCCCCCCCAGAGGGACTTGGGAACTCCCCCTGCAACCCCCGAAGGATGTGGGGGACCCCTCCTCTGTCCCCAGGAAGGATTTGGGGACCCCGCCCTCTCTGCACCCCCCCATACCGGGGGTCTCCTGTTTCGGGGGGCTCTGGGACACGGGACAGACCCCCGGGGTCACCCTCAAACGCCAAGGTGGGGTGTAAAGGGGGGTCCTGACACCCCAAGTGCCCCCATGGAGTCCTGAGACCCCAGACCCCCCGGACAGGGCTCCTGACACCCCCAAATCCTCTCCATGGGGGTCCTGCCACCCCAATTCCCCCATGGGGGTCCCGCAGGGGGGCCCGGGGCCGTGCGGGGGGGGTCACACGGCCCCATGGGCCCCCTCCCCACACGGGCACAGCCGGGCTGGGGGTCCCAGTTTGGGGGTCCCGGCCAGGGCAGGGTCCGGCCCGGGGGTCCCGGGGGTCGCCGCTGCCCCGGGCGGGGGGGGCCGGGCCCGAGGGGACCCCCCCGGAGCCCCCCCCGTGCCCGGCGGTGACGCGGCCCCGTTAATCCGGGCCTGGCCCGGGCCACAGCGGGACACGGCGGGGCTGGGGGGGAGCTCCCGGCTCGGCCCGGCCCGGGAGGGGCTTTGGGGGGACCCCTCCCCACCCGACAGGGCCGGGACCCCCTCCCCAATCGGGCACCCGTGGGGACACAGGAGGCGGAGCCAGTCCGGGTGACCGGAGCCAGGCTCGGGTGACCGCTCTGTCTGCGGGAGAGACCCCCGTGCTCAGGGTAGGGTAGGGTGGGGGCTGGGGTCCCACTGAGCCCCTCGGGGGGTCCTGGCAGGGGTCACACGTGTCCCTTGTCCCCTCCCCCCAGGCCATGTTCCTGTACCTGGCACTGGCAGTGTCACACAGAGTGAGGGTCACATGTGTCCCCTGTCCCCCAGGCCATGTTCCCATACCTGGCACTGTCAGTGTCACACACGGCTGATGTCCCCTGTCCCCAGGCCATGTTCCTGTACCTGGCACTCCTGGCCCTGGTGGCACTGTCAGTGTCACACAGAGTGAGGGTCACACGTGTCCCCCGTCCCCAGGCCATGTTGCTGTACCTGGCGCTGTCAGTGTCACACACGGCTGATGTCCCCTGTGTCCCCAGGCCATGTTGCTCTACCTGTCGATGTCCCCTGTGTCCCCAGGCCATGTTGCTGTACCTGGCACTGTCAGTGTCACACAGGGTTGGTGTCCCCTGTGTCCCCAGGCCATGTTGCTGTACCTGGCACTGGCAGTGTCACACAGGGTTGGTGTCCCCTGTGTCCCCAGGCCATGTTGCTGTACCTGTTGCTCCTGGCCCTGCTCTGGGCGCTGCTGTGGCTGCTGCGGGACCGGCGCACGCTGCCGTCGGTGCGGGACAAGCACGTGTTCATCACGGGCTGCGACAGCGGCTTCGGGCGCCTGCTGGCGCGGCGCTTGGCCCGCCAGGGCTACCGGGTGCTGGCGGCGTGCCTGACCCCGCAGGGCGCCGAGAGCCTGCGCGGGGACACCCCCGGGGCACACCTGAGAACCGTCCTGCTCGATGTCACCCGCTCCGACAGCATCCGCCGCGCCGCCGAGTGGGTGCACAGGGAGTGGGGGACAAAGGTGAGGGATGGGAGGGGAAAAGGGGAGGGGAAAGGGGTCTGGGGGCTTGGGGAGGGGGGGAAAAGGGTCTGGGGGCTTCGGGAGGGGCTGGGTGCACAGGGAGGTGGGGGACAAAGGTGAGGATGGGGGGGAAAAGGGGATTGGGGAGGGGGAAAAGGGTCTGGGGGCTTGGGGAAGGGCTGGGTGCACAGGGAGGTGGGGGACAAAGGTGAGGATGGGGGGGGAAAGGGGATTGGGGAGGGGATGGGGGCAAGTGGGAGACGGGGAAAAGGGGATGGAGGTTGGGGAGGGGGAGAAAAGGGTCTGGGGATTGGGGACAGGGTGGAGTCTTCGAGAGAGGGGAGGGAATGGGGAGGGGGGGAAAAGGGTCTGGGGGCTTGGGGAGGGGCTGCGGGGCAGGGCGGACATGGAGGGACAAGGAGCGAAGGAGGGGACAGGGGACACAGGGGATGTGGAGACCCCAGGGAGGGGCTGTGACATGGGGGGGGACAAGGACACGGGGAGGAGCTGTGGGGGATGTGGGGACACTTTGGGGGTCTCAGGGGACACTGGGGGTGCCATTCTGGGGGTCCCCCCACTCTCCATGTCCTCCCAGGGCTGTTTGGGCTGGTGAACAACGCGGGCATCGCCAACCCCATTGACCCCAGGGCACGTGGGGACACTCTGGGGGTCCCAGGGGACACTCTGGGGGTGCCAGGGGACACTCTGGGGGTGCCAGGGGACACTGGATGTTCCAGTTTGGGGTACCCCCGTGCTCTGTCCCCCCCCAGGGCTGTTTGGGCTGGTGAACAACGCGGGCATCGCCAACCCCATCGGGCCCACGGAGTGGATGGACATGGAGGATTTCCGGCGGGTGCTGGCCGTGAACGCGCTGGGCGCCATCGAGGTGACGCTGCAGCTGCTGCCGCTGCTGAAGCGCGCGCGGGGGCCGCGTGGTGAACACGTCCAGCGTGCTGGGCCGCATCTCGGCCAACGGCGGCGGCTACTGCATCTCCAAATACTGCATCGAGGCCTTCTCGGACAGCCTCAGGTGGGCACCGGGCCCTGGGCACCGACTGAGGGCCGTGGGTGTGGGCTGAGAGTCCTGGGCAATGGGCTGAGAGTCCTGGGCATGGACTGAGGGCCGTGGGCACCGACTGAGGGCCGTGGGTATGGACTGACCCCTGGGCATGGACTGAGAGCCCTGGGCACCGACTGAGGGCCGTGGGTATGGGCTGAGAGCCCTGGGCATGGACTGAGAGTCCTGGCATGGACTGACCCCTCTGGGCATGGACTGACCCCCTGGGCACAGACTGAGGGCCGTGGGCATGGACTGAGAGCCCTGGGCATGGACTGACCCCTCTGGGCATGGACTGAGAGCCCTGGGCATGGACTGAGGGCCGTGGGCATGGACTGAGAGCCATGGGCATGGACTGAGAGCCCTGGGCACCGACTGAGGGCCGTGGGCATGGACTGAACGCTCTGGGCATGGACTGAGAGCCCTGGGCACCGACTGAGGGCCGTGGGCATGGACTGACCCCTCTGGGCATGGACTGACCCCTGGGCACAGACTGAGGGCCCTGGGCATGGACTGACCCTGGGTATGGACTGACCCCTGGGCATGGACTGGGCCCTCCTGGTCGTGCCATGACCTCTCCAGCCACAGCCTGACCCCTCTGGCCACACCTTGAGCCCCTCCAGCCACCCTTGACCCCCTCCTGACCTCTCTGGCCACCCCATACCTCTCTGTCACCCCCTTGACCATTCTGGCCACCCATAAAACCCCCCTGACCCCCCTGTGCCCCTCCCCAGGCGGGACATGCGGCACTTTGGGGTCAAGGTCAGCGTTGTGGAACTGGAGTTCCTCAGGATGTTCCTGACCCCCCTGATCACCCCCTGACCCTCCTCATCACCCCATAACCCCTGTGTGACCCCCCTGTGCCCCTCCGCAGGCGGACATGCGGCACTTTGGGGTCAAGGTCAGTGTTCTGGAGCCGGGGTTCCTCAGGATGTTCCTGACCCACTGACCCCTATGGCCACTCCATGACCCCTCTGCCCACCCCATGACCCCTCTGGTCACCCCCTGGCCACTCTGGTCACCTCCTGCCCCCTCTGGTCACCTCCTGACCCCTCCGCAGGTGGGACATGCGGCACTTTGGGGTCAAGGTCAGCATTGTGGAGCTGGGGTTCTCAGGATGTTCCTGACCCCTATGGCCACTCCATAACCCCTCTGCCCACCCCCTGACCCCTCTGGTCACCCCCTGGCCCCTCCCCAGGCGGACATGCGGCACTTTGGGGTCAAGGTCAGCATTGTGGAGCCGGGGTTCTTCAAGACCGGCGCGACGGACCTGGACTCGCTGGAGGCGTCGCTGCGGCAGCGCTGGGAGCGCCTGGAGCCGGCCACGCGCAGCAGCTACGGGGAGCACTTCCTGCCCCAGTGTGAGCCCCAGCTCCTCTCCCGAGCGGCTGTCCGCCCCCCAGAGCCCAAAATTCAGCATCTCACCCTGCCTCAGTTTCCCCTTCCCTGACCCTTTTCCACCCCTCACAGACCCCAAAATTCAGCGTCTCACCCTGCCTCGGTTTA
>NW_026948658.1:0-70816 GCF_035770615.1 Melospiza melodia melodia
TACCCGGGCAGGTGCCACCGCATCGGGCAGACCCGCGACGTGCACATCTACAGGTGAGGGCACACACCTGGGGACACACCTGGGCACACACCTGGGCAGGGTTTGGGTACCCGGGCAGGTGCCACCGCATCGGGCAGACCCGCGACGTGCACATCTACAGGTGAGGGACACACCTGGGGACACACCTGGGGACACACCTGGGCAGGGTTTGGGTACCCGGGCAGGTGCCACCGCATCGGGCAGACCCGTGACGTGCACATCTACAGGTGAGGGCACACCTGGGGACACACCTGGGCAGGGATTGGGTACCCGGGCAGGTGCCACCGCATCGGGCAGACCCGCGACGTGCACATCTACAGGTGAGGAGACACACCTGGGGACACACCTGGGCACACCTGGGCAGGTGTTCGGGTACCTGAGGGGTGATTTGGGTACCCGGGCAGGTGCCACCGCATCGGGCAGACCCGCGACGTGCACATCTACAGGTGAGGGCACACCTGGGGACACACCTGGGCACACACCTGGGGACACAC
Organism: Melospiza melodia melodia; assembly: GCF_035770615.1. Lineage (NCBI taxonomy): Eukaryota > Metazoa > Chordata > Aves > Passeriformes > Passerellidae > Melospiza > Melospiza melodia. The sequence goes on from NW_026948658.1 coordinate 534, forward strand.
CTGGGCACACCTGGGCAGGTGTTTGGGTACCTGAGGGGTGATTTGGGTACCTGGGCAGGTGTTTGGGTACCCGGGCAGGTGCCACCGCATCGGGCAGACCCGCGACGTGCACATCTACAGGTGAGGGCACACCTGGGGACACACCTGGGCAGGTGTTCGGGTACCTGAGGGGTGATTTGGGTACCTGGGCAGGTGGCACCGCATCGGGCAGACCCGCGACGTGCACATCTACAGGTGAGGGACACACCTGGGGACACACTTGGGGACACACCTGGGGACACACCTGGGCAGGTGGAGAAGGTTTGGGGTTCCCATCTCAATTTATTGGGGAGTTCTGGACTCACCTGTGGCACCTGGAGCTCACCTGGGCAGGTGTTTGGGTACCCGGGCAGGTGCCACCGCATCGGGCAGACCCGCGACGTGCACATCTACAGGTGAGACACACCTGGGGACACACCTGGGGGGTCACCTGAGAGGTTTAGTGAAGGTTTGGGGTTGGTATCTGCATTTATTGGGGAGTTCTGGGCTCACCTGTGGCACCTGGAGCTCACCTGGGCAGGTGTGTGGGTACCTGAGGGGTGATTTGGGTACCTGGGCAGGTGCCACCGCATCGGGCAGACCCGCGACGTGCACATCTACAGGTGAGGGGACACACCTGGGGACACACCTGGGGACACACCTGGGGACACACCTGGGGACACACCTGGGGACACACCTGGGCAGGTGTTTGGGTACCTGAGGGGTGATTTGGGTACCTGGGCAGGTGCCACCGCATCGGGCAGACCCGCGACGTGCACATCTACAGGTGAGGGCACACCTGGGGACACACCTGGGCACACCTGGGCAGGTGTGTGGGTACCTGAGGGGTGATTTGGGTACCTGGGCAGGTGCCACCGCATCGGGCAGACCCGCGACGTGCACACCTACAGGTGAGGGCACACCTGGGGACACACCTGGGGACACACCTGGCAGGTGGGAGAAGGTTTGGGGTTGGTATCTGCATTTATTGGGGAGTTCTGGGCTCACCTGTGGCACCTGGAGCTTACCTGGGCAGGTGTTTGGGTACCTGGGCAGGTGTGTGGGTACCCGGGCAGGTGGCACCGCATCGGGCAGACCCGCGACGTGCACACCTACAGGTGAGACACACCTGGGGGGTCACCTGAGATGTTTAGTGAAGGTTTGGGGTTGGTATCTGCATTTATTGGGGAGTTCTGGACTCACCTGTGGCACCTGGAGCTCACCTGGGCAGGGATTGGGTACCTGGGCAGGTGCCACCGCATCGGCAGACCCGCGACATGCACATCTACAGGTGAGGGGACACACCTGGGGACACACCTGGGGACACACCTGGGCAGGTGGGAGAAGGTTTGGGGTTCCCATCTCAATTTATTGGGGAGTTCTGGACGCACCTGTGGCACCTGGAGCTCACCTGGGCAGGGTTTGGGTACCCGGGCAGGTGCCACCGCATCGGCCACACCCGCGACGTGCACATCTACAGGTGAGGGCACACCTGGGGACACACCTGGGAACACACCTGGGGACACACCTGGGGACACACCTGGGGACACACCTGGGCACACCTGGGCAGGTGTTTGGGTACCTGAGGGGTGATTTGGGTACCCGGGCAGGTGCCACCGCATCGGGCAGACCCGCGACGTGCACATCTACAGGTGAGGGCACACCTGGGGACACACCTGGGCACACACCTGGGCAGGTGGGAGAAGGTTTGGGGTTCCCATCTCAATTTATTGGGGAGTTCTGGACGCACCTGTGGCACCTGGAGCTCACCTGGGCAGGGGTTTGGGTACCTGGGCAGGTGCCACCGCATCGGGCACACCCACGACGTGCACATCTACAGGTGAGGGGACACACCTGGGGACACCTGGGGACACACCTGGGCAGGTGGGGGAGGTCACCTGGATGGGTTTGGAGAAGGTTTGGGGTTCCTATCCCAATTTATTGAGGAATTATGGACTCACCTGTGGCACCTGGAGCTCACCTGGGCAGGTGTTTGGGTACCTGGGCAGGTGCCACCGCATCGGCCACACCCGCGACGTGCACATCTACAGGTGAGGGACACACCTGGGGACACACCTGGGGACACACCTGGAGCTCACCTGGGCAGGTGTTTGGGTACCTGAGGGGTGATTTGGGTACCTGGGCAGGTGCCACCGCATCGGGCAGACCCGCGACGTGCACATCTACAGGTGAGGGCACACCTGGGGACACACCTGGGCAGGTGGGAGAAGGTTTGGGGTTGGTATCTGCATTTATTGGGAGTTCTGGACTCACCTGTGGCACCTGGAGCTCACCTGGGCAGGTGTTCGGGTACCTGAGGGGTGATTTGGGTACCCGGGCAGGTGCCACCGCATCGGGCAGACCTGCGACGTGCACATCTACAGGTGAGGGGACACACCTGGGGGGTCACCTGAGAGGTTTAGTGAAGGTTTGGGGTTGGTATCTGCCTTTATTGGGGAGTTCTGGACTCACCTGTGGCACCTGGAGCTCACCTGGGCAGAGGTTTGGGTACCTGGGCAGGTGTGTGGGTACCTGGGCAGGTGCCACCGCATCGGGCAGACCCGCGACGTGCACATCTACAGGTGAGGGCACACCTGGGGACACACCTGGGCAGGTGGGAGAAGGTTTGGGGTTCCCATCTCAATTTATTGGGGAGTTCTGGACTCACCTGTGGCACCTGGAGCTCACCTGGGCAGGTGTGTGGGTACCCGGGCAGGTGCCACCGCATCGGGCAGACCCGCAACGTGCACATCTACAGGTGAGGGGACACACCTGGGGACACACCTGGGGGGTCACCTGAGAGGTTTAGTGAAGGTTTGGGGTTGATATCTGCCTTTATTGGGGAGTTCTGGGCTCACCTGTGGCACCTGGGGACACACCTGGGCAGGGTTTGGGTACCCGGGCAGGTGGCACCGCATCGGGCAGACCCGCGACGTGCACACCTACAGGTGAGGGCACACCTGGGGACACACCTGGGGACACACCTGGGCAGGTGGGAGAAGGTTTGGGGTTGATACCTGCAAATATGGAGGAGTTCTGGACTCACCTGTGGCACCTGGAGCTCACCTGGGCAGGTGTTTGGGTACCTGGGCAGGTGTGTGGGTACCCGGGCAGGTGCCACCGCATCGGGCAGACCCGCGACGTGCACATCTACAGGTGAGGGACACACCTGGGGACACACCTGGGGACACACCTGGGGGACACACCTGGGCAGGTGTGTGGGTACCTGAGGGGTGATTTGGGTACCTGGGCAGGTGTTTGGGTACCCGGGCAGGTGCCACCGCATCGGGCAGACCCGAGACGTGCACATCTACAGGTGAGGGGACACACCTGGGGACACACCTGGGGACACACCTGGGCAGGTGGGAGAAGGTTTGGGGTTCCCATCTCAATTTATTGGGGAGTTCTGGACTCACCTGTGGCACCTGGAGCTCACCTGGGCAGGGATTGGGGGTTTAGGAGCTCACCTGGGCAGGTGTGTGTGGGGTTTAGGAGCTCACCTTTTTCTCACCTGTGTCTCACCTGTGTCTCACCTGTGTCTCACCTGCCCAGGATCTTCTCCACGTCTGGAGCTGCCGCCATTTTGTGACCTCCAAAATTTCCATTTCCAACCCCAAAACCTCCGCGTTTTTTGCCCCAAAATTTTGTTGCTTGTCCCCAGAGCTGCCTCACCTGTGTCTCACCTGTGTCTCACCTGTGTCTCACCCATCAGGTTGATCACGGTGCAGGAGAACACCTGGAGCTCACCTGGAGCTCACCTGGGGCTGTTTCCCTGGCTCACCTGTCCATACCTGTCCGTACCTGTCCCAGGTGTCTCACCTGTGTCTCACCTGTCTCTCACCTGCCCAGGTTGATCTCGGAGCGCACCATGGAGGAGAACATCCTCAAGAAGGCCAACCAGAAACCATTCCCTTATCTCACCTGTCCATACCTGTCCATACCTGTCCATACCTGTCCCAGGTGTCTCACCTGTGTCTCACCTGCCCAGGTTGATCACTGAGCGCACCGTGGAGGAGAACATCCTCAAGAAGACCAACCAGGAGCCATTCCCTTATCTCACCTGTGTCTCACCTGTCCATACCTGTCCGTACCTGTCCCAGGTGTCTCACCTGTGTCTCACCTGTCCTCACCTGCCCAGGTTGATCTCAGAGCGCACGGTTGAGGAGAACATCCTCAAGAAGGCCAACCAGAAGCTGTTACCTGTCCTTACCTGTCCATACCTGTCCATACCTGTCCATACCTGTCATACCTGTCCCAGGTGTCTCACCTGTGTCTCACCTGTCTCTCACCTGCCCAGGTTGATCAGTGAGCGCACCGTGGAGGAGAACATCCTCAAGAAGGCCAACCAGAAGCTGTTACCTGTCCTTACCTGTCCATACCTGTCCATACCTGTGGTGTCTCACCTGTCTCTCACCTGTGTCTCACCTGTGTCTCACCTGTCCTCACCTGCCCAGGTTGATCTCAGAGCGCACGGTTGAGGAGAACATTCTCAAGAAGGCCAACCAGGAGCTGTTACCTGTCCATACCTGTCCATACCTGTCTTAGGTGTCCATACCTGCCCATACCTGTCCCAGGTGTCTCACCTGTGTCTCACCTGTGTCTCACCTGCGCAGGTTGATCAGTGAGCGCACCGTGGAGGAGAACATCCTCAAGAAGGCCAACCAGAAGCCATTCCCTTATCTCACCTGTGTCTCACCTGTCCATAACTGTCCATAACTGTCCGTACCTGTCCATACCTGTCCCAGGTGTCTCACCTGTCTCACCTGTGTCTCACCTGCCCAGGTTGATCTCGGAGTGCACGGTTGAGGAGAACATCCTCAAGAAGGCCAACTAGAAGCTGTTCCCTGTCCATACCTGCCCGTACCTGTCCCAGGTGTCTCACCTGTGTCTCACCTGCCCAGGTTGATCTCGGAGCGCACAGTTGAGGAGAACATCCTCAAGAAGGCCAACCAGGAGCCATTCCCTTATCTCACCTGTCCATACCTGTCCATACCTGTCCATACCTGTCTTAGGTGTCCATACCTGTCCATACCTGTCCCAGGTGTCTCACCTGTGTCTCACCTGTGTCTCACCTGCCCAGGTTGATCTCGGAGCGCACGGTTGAGGAGAACATCCTCAAGAAGGCCAACCAGGAGCCATTCCCTTATCTCACCTGTCCGTACCTGTCCTTACCTGTCCCAGGTGTCTCACCTGTGTCTCACCTGCCCAGGTTGATCTCGGAGCGCACCGTGGAGGAGAACATCCTCAAGAAGGCCAATCAGAAACCATTCCCTTATCTCACCTGTGTCTCACCTGTCCATACCTGTCCATAACTGTCCATAACTGTCCATACCTGTCCATACCTGTCCCAGGTGTCTCACCTGTCCTCACCTGTCCTCACCTGCCCAGGTTGATCTCAGAGCGCACCGTGGAGGAGAACATTCTCAAGAAGGCCAACCAGAAACCATTCCCTTATCTCACCTGTGTCTCACCTGTCCTTACCTGTCCATACCTGTCCCGGGTGTCTCACCTGTGTCTCACCTGTGTCTCACCTGTGTCTCACCTGTCTCTCACCTGCCCAGGTTGATCAGTGAGCGCACCGTTGAGGAGAACATCCTCAAGAAGGCCAACCAGAAGCTGTTACCTGTCCTTACCTGTCCATACCTGTCCATACCTGTCCCAGGTGTCTCACCTGTGTCTCACCTGTGTCTCACCTGCGCAGGTTGATCTCGGAGCGCACCGTGGAGGAGAACATCCTCAAGAAGGCCAACCAGAAACCATTCCCTTATCTCACCTGTGTCTCACCTGTCCCAGGTGTCTCACCTGTCTCTCACCTGTGTCTCACCTGTCCTTACCTGTCCTCACCTGTGCAGGTTGATCTCGGAGCGCACCGTGGAGGAGAACATCCTCAAGAAGGCCAACCAGAAGCGGCTCCTGGGTGACATGGCCATCGAGGGCGGCAACTTCACCACGGCCTACTTCAAACAGGTGAGGCCACGCCCACCCCCCCGACAGGTGAGGCCACGCCCACCCCAACAGGTGAGGCCACGCCCCCTGACAGGTGAGGGTGGGGAGGGTGTCCCGGGTGGGGTTTGGGGGGATCTCAGGTGGGTTCCTGGTGTGTCCCGGTGAGCTTGGGGTGTGTCCAGGTGAGGTTTGGGTGGCTCCAGGTGAGGTTCAGGTGTGCCCAGGTGAGCTTGGGCTGTGCCCAGGTGAGGTCCAGGTGTGTCCAGGTGAGGTTTGGGTGGCTCCAGGTGAGGTTCAGGTGTGTCCAGGTGAGGTTTGGCTTAGTTCTGGTGTGTCCAGGTGAGGTTCAGGTGTGCCCAGGTGAGGTTTGGGTGGCTCCAGGTGTGTCCAGGTGAGCTTGGGGTGTATCCAGGTGGGGTTTTGCTTAGTTCAGGTGTGTCCAGGTGAGGTTCAGGTGTGTCCAGGTGTGCCCAGGTGAGGTTTGGGGGGATCTCAGGTGGCTCCAGGTGTGTCCAGGTGAGGTTCAGGTGTGTCCAGGTGTGCCCGGGTGGGGTTTGGGGGGATCTCAGATGGGTCCAGGTGTGCCCAGGTGTGTCCAGGTGAGGTTTGGGTGGCTCCAGGTGTGCCCAGGTGAGGTTCAGGTGTGCTCAGGTGAGATTCAGGTGTGCCCAGGTGTGTCCAGGTGAGGTTCAGGTGTGCTCAGGTGAGATTCAGGTGTGCCCAGGTGAGGTTCAGGTGTGTCCAGGTGTGCCCGGGTAGGGTTTGGGGGGATCTCAGGTGGGTCCGTTTGTGCCCAGGTGAGGTTTGGGTGGCTCCAGGTGTGCCCAGGTCAGGTTCAGGTGTGTCTAGGTGTGCCCAGGTGAGGTTTGGGGGGATCTCAGGTGTGCCCAGGTGTGTCCAGGTGAGGTTTGGGTGGCTCCAGGTGTGCCCAGGTCAGGTTCAGGTGTGCCCAGGTGTGCCCAGGTGAGGTTTGGGTGGCTCCAGGTGTGTCCAGGTGAGGTTCAGGTGTGCCCAGGTGTGTCCAGATGAGGTTTAGGTGCGGTTCGGTGGCCCCAGGTGTCCCCAGGTGTGTCCCAGCTGTCCCCAGGTGTTCCCAGGTGAGGTTCAGGTGGGTCTAAGTGGCTTCAGGCACATCCAGGTGGGTCCAGATGAGGTTTAGGTGTCCCCAGCTGTCCCCAGCTGTCCCAGGTGTGTCCCCAGGTGAAGTTTGGGTGGGTTCAGGTGTCCCAGCTGTCCCCAGGTGTGCCCAGGTGAGGTTCAGGTGGGTCTAGGTGGCTTCAGGCACGTCCAGGTGTGTCCAGATGAGGTTTAGGTGTCCCCAGGTATCCCCAGGTGTGTCCCCAGGTGTCCCAGGTGTGTCCCAGGTGTCCCCAGCTGTCCCCAGGTGTGCCCAGGTGAGGTTCAGGTGGGTCTAGGTGGCTTCAGGCATGTCCAGGTGGGTCCAGATGAGGTTTAGGTGGGGTTCGGTGTCCCCAGGTGCCCCCAGCTGTCTCCAGCTGTCCCCAGGTGTCCCCAGGTGTGTTCAGGTGTCCCCAGGTGTGCCCATGTGAGGGCACAGGTGTCCCCAGGTGAGGTTTGGGTGGGTTCAGGTGTGTCCAGGAGTGTCCCCAGGTGTCCCCAGGTGTTTCCCAATGAAGTTTATGTGGGTTTGGGTGTCCCCAGGTGTCCCCAGGTGTGTCCCCGGGTGAGGTTTGGGTGGGTTCAGGTGTGTCCCAGGTGTGTCCCAGGTGTGTCCCCAGGTGTGTCCCCAGGTGTGTCCCCAGGTGTCCCCAGGTGTCCCCAGGTGGGTTCATGTGTTTCCAGGTGAGGTTCAGGTGTTCTCAGGGGTGTCCAGGCAATACTTGGGTGTCCCCAGGTGTGTCCCCAGCTGTCCCCAGGTGTCTCTACCTATCCCCAGGTGTGAATCTCAGGTGTCCCCAGGTGTGCCCACGTTAGGCTCAGGTGTGTCCCGGTGGGTTCTGGGGATGTCCAGCTGTCCCCAGGTGTGTCCCCCCTGTCCCAGGTGTGCCCAGGTGTCCCCAGGTGAAGTTTGGGTGGGTTCAGGTGTGTCCCCAGCTGTCCCCAGGTGTCCCCAGGTGTGTCCCCAGGTGTCCCCAGGTGTGTCCCCAGCAGTCCCCAGCTGTCCCCAGGTGTGTCCCCAGGTGTGTCCCCAGGTGTGTTCAGGTGTGTCCCCAGCTGTCCCCAGGTGTCCCCTAGGTGTGTCCCCAGGTGTTGCCCAATGAAGTTTAGGTGGGTTTGGGTGTCCCCAGGTGTGCCCAGGTGTCCCCAGGTGTGTCCCCAGGTGTGTCCCCAGCTGTCCCCAGGTGTGTCTCAGGTGTGTCCCCAACTGTCCCAGGTGTGTCCGCAGGTGTGTCCCCAGTTGTCCCAGGTGTCCCCAGGTGAGGTTTGGGTGGGTTCAGGTGTGTCCCAGGTGTGTCCCCAGCTGTCCCCAGGTGTGTCCCCAGCTGTCCCCAGGTGTGTCCCAGCTGTCCCCAGGTGTCCCCAGGTGTGTCCCCAGGTGTGTCCCCAGGTGTGTCCCCAGGTGTGTCCCCAGGTGTCCCCAGGTGTGTCCCCAGGTGTGTCCCAGTTGTCCCAGGTGTCCCCAGCTCTCCCCAGCTGTCCCCAGTTGTCCCAGGTGTCCCCAGGTGTCCCCAGGTGAAGTTTGGGTGGGTTCAGGTGTGTCCCCAGGTGTCCTCAGGTGTCCCCAGGTGTCCCCAGGTGTGTCCAGCTGTCCCCAGGTCAGTGTCCCAGGTGTGTCCCAGTGTGTCCCAGGGTGTCCCAGGTCAGGTGTCCCAGGTGAGGTTTGGGTGGGTCAGGTGTGTCCCCAGGTGTCCCCAGCTGTCCCAGGTGTGTCCCCAGGTGTCCCCAGCCGTGTGTCCCCAGGTGTGTCCCCAGGTGTCCCAGCTGTCCTCAGCTGTCCCCAGGTGTGTCCCAGCTGTCCGTCCCAGGTAGTCCCCAGCTGTCCAGGTGTGTCCCAGGTGTGTCCCCAGGTGTGTCCCCAGCTGTCCCAGGCTGTCCCAGGTGTCCCAGGTGAGGTTTGGGTGGGTTCAGGTGTGTCCCCAGGTGTGTCCCCAGCTGTCCCCAGGTATGTCCCCAGTGTCCCCAGCGCTGTCCCAGGTGTGTCCCCAGGTGTGTCCCAGTGAAGTTTGGGTGGGTTCAGGTGTGTCCCCAGGTGTCCTCAGGTGTCCCCAGGTGTGTCCCCAGCTGTCCCCAGCTGTCCCCAGGGTGTCCCAGCTGTCCCAGGTGCGTCCCAGGTGTGTCCCAGGTGTGTCCCAGGTGTGTCCCAGGTGTGTCCCCAGCTGTCCCCAGGTGTGTCCCAGGTGTGTCCTCAGCTGTCCCAGGTGTGTCCCCAGGTGTCCCCAGGTGTGTCCCAGGTGTGCTCAGGTGAGGTTTGGGTGTGTCCCAGGTGTGTCCCCAGGTGTGTCCCCAGCTGTCCCCAGGTGTCCCCCAGGTGTGTCCCCAGGTGTGCTCAGGTGAGGTTTGGGTGTGTCCCAGGTGTGTCCCCAGGTGTCCCCAGGTGTGTCCCCAGGTGCGTCCCCAGGTGTCCCCAGGTGTGTCCCCAGGTGTCCCAGCTGTCCCAGGTGTGTCCCCAGGTGTCCCCAGGTGTGTCCCCAGGTGTGCTCAGGTGAGGTTTGGGTGTGTCCCAGGTGTGTCCCCAGTTGTCCCCAGGTGTGTCCCCAGGTGTGCTCAGGTGAGGTTTGGGTGTGTCCCAGGGTGTGTCCCAGGTGTGTCCCAGGTGTCCCCAGGTGTGTCCCAGGTGTGCTCAGGTGAGGTTTGGGTGTGTCCCAGGTGTGTCCCCAGGTGTCCCCAGCTGTCCCCAGGTGTGCTCAGGTGCCTCCCTGTCCCCTTTCCCCCCCCGCAGCAAACCATCCGCGAGCTGTTCGACATGGCGCCCGACGACGCCGCCCGCGACCGCGGCACCGACGGCGACGCCGACCGCGGCACGGACGGACACCGCGGCACGGACGGACACCGCGGGGACAGAGGCACGGACGAGGACGACGAGGACCCCGCGGCCACCAGGAGGACGCACATCCTGGAGCAGGTGAGGGGACGCAAAATGGCACCAAAATGTCACCAAAACGGCCCAAATCCATTTTTTCCCAATTATCTGTAATTTTTCCCCGATTTTCCTCGCATTTTTCCCAATTTTTTCCCTGTTTTTCATCATATTTTCCACCATTTTTCCTTATTTTCGATCCAATTTTCCCCCATTTTTTCTCAAATTTTCTCCCGTTTTTTCCCAATGTCCCCAATGTCCCCAATGTCATTTTTTCCCAATTATCTGTAATTTTTGCACGATTTTTGTCCATTTTTTCCCAATTTTTTCACTGTTTTTCATATTTTCCACCGTTTTTTCCTATTTTTGATCCAATTTTTTCTTCATTTTTTCATTGTTTTTCATTGTATTTTCCACCTTTTTTCCCTGATTTTTGTCCCATTTTTCCCTATTTTTTCACTGTTTTTCCTCATATTTTCCACCGTTTTTCCTTATTTTTGATCCAATTTTTCCTCCATTTTTTCACTGTTTTTTATCATATTTTCCACCATTTTTCCCTATTTTTGATCCAATTTTTTCACTGTTTTGCATCATGTTTTCCACCATTTTTCCCCATTTTTGATCCAATTTTTCCCAATTTTTTCACTTTTTTTCATCCTATTTTCCACCATTTTTTCCTATTTTCGATCCAATTTTTCCCCCGCTTTTTCTCAAATTTTCTCCCATTTTTTCCCAATGTCCCCAGTGTCCCCAATGTCCCCAATCCCATTTTTTTCTAATTTTCCACCATTTTTTCTCAATGTCCCCAGTGTCCCCAATGTCATTTTTTCCCAATTATCCGTAATTTTTCCCCGTTTTTCGTCCCATTTTTCCCAATTTTTTCACTGTTTTTCATCGTATTTTCCACCGTTTTTTCCTATTTTTGATCCAATTTTCCCCCTTTTTTTTTCAGATTTTTTCCCGTTTTTTTCCCAATGTCCCCAATGTCCCCAATCCCATTTTTTCCCAATATTCCACCATTTTTCCTCATTTTTCCCCATTTTTCATCCAATTTTTTCCCAATTTCCCACCATTTTTCCTCAATGTCCCCAATCCCATTATTTCCCAATTTTCCACCATTTTTTCTCCATTTTTAGTCCCATTTTTTGTCCAATTTTTCCCAATTTTTTCACTGTTTTTCATCGTATTTTTCACCATTTTTCCCTATTTTTGATCCAATTTTTCCCCCTTTTTTTGACTGTTTTTCATCATATTTTCCACCATTTTTTCTCTATTTTTGATCCAATTTTTCCCAATTTTTTCACTGTTTTTTATCGTATTTTCCACCATTTTTCCCTATTTTTTCACTGTTTTTCATCGTATTTTCCACCATTTTTTCCTATTTTTGATCCAAATTTTCCCCCAACTTTTCGTTGTTTTTTATCGTATTTTCCACCATTTTTCCCTATTTTCGATCCAGTTTTTCCCCCGTTTTTTCTCAAATTTTCTCCCATTTTTCCCAATGTCCCCAGTGTCCCCAATGTCCCCAATCCCATTTTTTTCTAATTTTCCACCATTTTTTCTCAATGTCCCCAGTGTCCCCAATGTCATTTTTTCCCAATTATCTGTAATTTTTCCCCGTTTTTCGTCCCATTTTTCCCAATTTTTTCACTGTTTTTCATCGTATTTTCCACCATTTTTTCCTATTTTTGATCCAATTTTCCCCCATTTTTTTTCAGAATTTTTCCCGTTTTTTTCCCAATGTCCCCAATGTCCCCAATCCCATTTTTTCAGAATATATTACACCATTTTTCCCCATTTTTCCCCATTTTTCATCCAATTTTTTCCCAATTTCCCACCATTTTTCCTCAATGTCCCCAATCCCATTATTTCCCAATTTTCCACCGTTTTTTCTCCATTTTTAGTCCCATTTTTTGTCCAATTTTTCCCAATTTTTTCACTGTTTTTCATCGTATTTTTCACCATTTTTCCTATTTTTGATCCAATTTTTCCCCCTTTTTTCACTGTTTTTCATCATATTTTCCACCATTTTTCCCTATTTTCGATCCAATTTTTCCTCCATTTTTTCACTGTTTTTCATCGTATTTTCCACCCTTTTTCCCTATTTTTGATCCAATTTTTCCCAATTTTTCCACTGCTTTTCATCGTATTTTCCACCATTTTTCCCTATTTTTGATCCAATTTTTTTACTGTTTTCATCCTATTTTCCCCCATTTTTTCCTGTTTTTGATCCAATTTTTTCCCAATTTTTCACCATTTTTTGTCTAACACTTCTATCATTTTTTCCTCGTTTTTTCTCCATTTTTCATCCAATTTTTTCCCATTTTTTACCCCAATTTTCACCCAATCTTTTTTCAAATTTCCTAAACTTCTCCCGACTTTTTCCTCGGTGTCCCCAATGTCCCCAATTTTCCACCGTATTTTTGTGATTTTTTCACCATTTTTCGTCATTTTTCCACCATTTTTTCTCGTTTTTTCGCCATTTTTTCCCAAATTTTCCAATTTTTTTCGCAGGCCCAGGCTGAGCTCGTGGCCCCAACGTCCCCCAACATCCCCAATCCAATTTTTCCCATTTTCCCCAATTTTCCACCATTTTTGCACCGATTTTTTGTCCCTTTTTTCCCCCATTTGTATCCACTTTTTTCCCCGTTTTTTTGCCCATTTTCCCCAATTTTTCCCCCATTTTTTCTCAATGTCCCCAATCCATTTTTCCCCTTCTTTCTGCCATTTTTTCTCCATTTTCTGTCCAATTTTTCCCCATTTTTTTGTCCCATTTTTTCCCCATTTTTTGTCCTATTTTTTCTCCACTTTTCCGCCATCTTTTCCGCCATTTTTCATCCCATTTTTCCAAATTTTTTCCTATTTTTTCTTAATGTCCCCAATGTCTCCAATCCCATTTTTCCCAATTTTTCACCATTTTTTCACCAATTTTTTGTCCCTTTTCTTCCCCCATTTTTGTCCAATTTTTTCCCATTTTTCCACCATTTTTTCTTCATTTTTCTGCCATTTTTTGTCCAATTTTTTCCCATTTTTCCACCATTTTTTCTTCATTTTTCTGCCATTTTTTGTCCAATTTTTTCCCAATTTTCCACCATTTTTTCTTCATTTTTCTGCCATTTTTGTCCAGTTTTTTTAAACCATTTTTGTCCATTTTTCGCCCCGTTTTTTCCGCGTTTTTCCCCAAATTTCCTCCCCTTTTTTCCCAATGTCCCCAATCCATTTTTCCCTATTTTCTTCCATATTTTCCCCCATTTTTGGCCAATTTTTTCCCAATTCCCCTCCAATTTTCCACCATTTCCACCGTATTTTTGTGATTTTTTCACCATTTTTCGTCATTTTTCCACCATTTTTTCTCGTTTTTTCGCCATTTTTTCCCAAATTTTCCAATTTTTTTCGCAGGCTCAGGCCGAGCTCGTGGCCCCAACGTCCCCCAACGTCCCCAATCCAATTTTTCCCATTTTTCCCAATTTTCCACCATTTTTGCACCGATTTTTTGTCCCTTTTTTCCCCCATTTGTATCCACTTTTTTCCCGGTTTTTTGCCCATTTTCCCCAATTTTTCCCCCATTTTTTTCTCAATGTCCCAAATCCATTTTTCCCCTTCTTTCTGCCATTTTTTCTCCATTTTCTGTCCAATTTTTCCCCATTTTTTGTCCCATTTTTTCCCCATTTTTTGTCCTATTTTTTCTCCACTTTTCCGCCATCTTTTCCGCCATTTTTCATCCCATTTTTCCCAAATTTTTTCCTATTTTTTCTTAATGTCCCCAATGTCTCCAATCCCATTTTTCCCAATTTTTCACCATTTTTTCACCAATTTTTTGTCCCTTTTCTTCCCCCATTTTTGTCCAATTTTTTCCCATTTTTCCACCATTTTTTCTTCATTTTTCTGCCATTTTTTGTCCAATTTTTTCCCAATTTTCCACCATTTTTTCTTCATTTTTCTGCCATTTTTGTCCAGTTTTTTTTAACTATTTTTTGTCCATTTTTCGCCCCCTTTTTTCTGCGTTTTTCCCCAAATTTTCTCCCATTTTTTCCCAATGTCCCCAATCCATTTTTCCCTATTTTCTTCCATATTTTCCCCCATTTTTTGTCCAATTTTTTCCCAATTCCCGTCCAATTTTCCCCCATTTCCCCCCGCCATTTTCCACCATCTTTCCCCATTTTTCATCCACTTTTTTCCTGATTTTTCTGCCATATTTCTCAACAATTTTTTGTCCCTTTTTTTTCCCCATTTTTGACCAATTTTTTCCCAATTTTCCACCATTTTTTCTTCATTTTTCTGCCATTTTTTGTCCAATTTTTTCCCAATTTTCCACCATTTTTTCTTCATTTTTCTGCCATTTTTGTCCAGTTTTTTTAACTATTTTTTGTCCATTTTTCGCCCCCTTTTTTCTGCGTTTTTCCCCAAATTTCCTCCCCTTTTTTCCAATGTCCCCAATCCATTTTTCCCTATTTTCTTCCATATTTTCCCCCATTTTTTGTCCAATTTTTTCCCAATTCCCCTCCAATTTTCCACCATTTCCCCCCCCCCATTTTCCACCACCCTTCCCCATTTTTCATCCACTTTTTTCCTCATTTTTCTGCCATATTCCCCCCAATTTTTCACCATTTTTTTCCCTTTTTTCCCCCATTTTTGTCCAATTTTTTCCCAATTTTCCGCCGTTTTTTCTTCATTTTTCTGCCAATTTTTTGTCCAATTTTTTCCCAATTCCTCTCCAATTTTCCACCATTTCCCCCCTCCATTTTCCACCATCTTTCCCCATTTTTCATCCACTTTTTCCTAATTTTTCTGCCACATTTCCCCCTATTTTTCACCCATTTTTTTCTCCATTTTTCCTCTAATTTTTCCCCAATTTTTTTCCCTTTTTTTCCCCCAAATTTTGCCAAGTTTTGTTCTGATTGTCCCCGATCTCATTTTCCACCATATTTTCGCTGTTTTTCCACCGTTTTTCGCCATTTTTTCACTGTTTTTTCCCAAATTTTCTCTGTTTTTCCTCTAATTATTGTTTTCCCATTTTTTTCCCCCGAATTTTGCCAAGTTTTGTTCTGATTGTCCCCAATGCCCCGATCTCATTTTCCACCGTACTTTTGTCATTTTCCCACCGTTTTTCACCATTTTTTCACCATTTTTTCCCAAATTTTCTCCGTTTTTCCTCTAATTCTTTTTCCCCAAATTTTTCCCTTTGTTTTTCCCCAAATTTTGCCAAGTTTTTTTCTGATTGTCCCCACGGGCCCCACTGCCTCAATCTCATTTCTGCCATATTTATGTCGTTTTCCCACCGCTTTTCGCCGTTTTTCCGATGTTTTTCGCCGTTTTTTCACCGTTCTTTCTCGTTTTTTCACCATTTTTTCCCAAATTTTCTCCATTTTTCCTCTAATTATTTTCCCCCCAATTTTTCCCTTTGTTTTTCCCCAAATTTTGCCAAGTTTTTTTCTGATTGTCCCCACTGGCTCCACTGCCTCAATCTCATTTTCCACCGTATTTTTGCCGTTTTCCCGCCGTTTTTTTGCCATTTTTCCACCGTTTTTCGCCGTTTTTTCACCGTTCTTTCTCGTTTTTTCACCGTTTTTCCCCCAATTTTCTCTGTTTTTCCTCTAATTATTTTTCCCCCAATTTTTTCCCTTTTTTTCCCCCAAATTTTCCCAAGTTTTGTTCCGATCGTCCCCAATGCCCCAATCTCATTTTCCACCATATTTTTGTCATTTTCCCACCGTTTTTCGCCGTTTTTTCACCGTTTTTCGCCGTTTTTTCGCCGTTTTTTCCAAAATTTTCTCCATTTTCCCCCAATTTTTTCCCTTTTTTTCCCCCAAATTTTCCCAAGTTTTGTTCCGATCGTCCCCAATGCCCCAATCTCATTTTCCACCATATTTTTGTCATTTTCCCACCGTTTTTTGCCGTTTTTTCACAGTTTTTCGCCGTTTTTTTCCAAAATTTTCTCCATTTTCCCCAATTTTTTCCCTTTTTTTCCCCAAATTTTGCCAAGTTTTGTTCTGATTGTCCCCAACGCCCCAATCTCATTTTCCACCGTATTTTTGTCGTTTTTCCACCATTTCTCGCCGTTTTTCCACCGTTTTTTGCCGTTTTTACACCGTTCTTTCTCGTTTTCTCACCGTTTTTTCCCAAATTTTCTCCGTTTTTCCTCTAATTATTTTTTCCCCAAATTTTTCCAAGTTTTGTTCCGATCGTCCCCAACGCCCCAATCTCATTTTCCGCCATATTTTTGTCGTTTTTCCGCTGTTTCTCGCCGTTTTTCCACCGTTTTTCCACCGTTTTTCCACCCTTCTTTCTCATTTTTTCGCCGTTTTTCCCCCAATTTTCTCTGTTTTTCCTCTAATTATGTTTTTCCCAATTTTTTCCCCAAATTCTGCCTAGTTGTGTTCTGATTATCCCCAACACCCCAATCTCATTTTCCGCCATATTTTTATCATTTTCCCACCGTTTTTTCGCCGTTTTTCCGCTGTTTTTCGCCGTTTTTTTCACCGTTTTTTCACTGTTTTTTTCCAAATTTTTTCCCTTTTTTTTTCTCTAATTATTTTTTACCCAAATTTTGCCAAGTTTTGTTCCGATCGTCCCCGATCTCGTTTTCCACCATATTTTCGCCATTTTCCCACCGTTTTTCACTACTTTTCCACCGTTTTCCGCCGTTTTTTTCACCGTTCTTTCTCGTTTTTTCACCATTTTTTCCCGTATTTTCTCTGTTTTTCCTCTAATTATTTTTCTCCTAATTTTTCTCATTTTTTTCCCCCAAATTTTGCCAAGTTTTGTTCCGATCGTCCCCAATGCCCCAATCTCATTTTCCACCATATTTTTGTCATTTTCCCACCGTTTTTCGCCATTTTTTCCAAAATTTTCTCCATTTTCCCCCAATTTTTTCCCTTTTTTTTCCCCCAAATTCTGCCAAGTTTTGTTCCGATCGTCCCCAACGCCCCAATCTCATTTTCCACCGTATTTTTGTCGTTTTTCCACCGTTTCTCGCCGTTTTTCCACCGCTTTTTGCCGTTTTTTACACCGTTCTTTCTCATTTTCTCACCGTTTTTTCCCAAATTTTCTCCGTTTTTCCTCTAATTATTTTTTCCCCAAATTTTGCCAAGTTTTGTTCTGATTGTCCCCAACGCCCCAATCTCATTTTCCACCCTATTTTCGCCATTTTCCCACCGTTTTTCGCCGTTTTTTCACCGTTCTTTCTCGTTTTTCACCGTTTTTCCCGAATTTTCTGTTTTTCCTCTAATTATTTTTTCCCCAAGTCTTTTTCTGACTGTCCCCAATGCCCCAATCTCATTTTCCGCCATATTTTTGTCGTTTTCCCCACCGTTTTTCGCCGTTTTTCCACCGTTCTTTCTCGTTTTTTCGCCGTTTTTTCCCAAATTTTCACCGTTTCCCCCCAAATTTTCCCCAAATTTCTCCCGGCAGGCGCTGTGCGGGGCGGAGGACCCCGAGGACATCCGCGCGGCCTCGCAGGCGCAGGCCGAGCACGTGGCCGCCATGGCCGAGTTCAGCGAGAGCCCCAGCCCCGAGGGGGCGCCCGAGGAGGAGCTGAGCAAGGCCGAGCAGGAGATCGCCGCGCTGGTGGAGCAGGTGAGGGCACAGCGGGCACACCTGGGCACACCTGGGCACACCCGGGCACACCTGGGCGCACCTGGGCACGGCTGGGAGGGGATGGGCGCAAAAAACCCCGTGAAATTTGGGTGAAAAATGGGGATTTTGGGGTGAAAAATGGGAAATCGGGGTTAAAAATGGGGATTTGGGGGTTACCTGGGTACACCTGGGCGAGAAAAAAATGGCAAAAATTGGGTGAAAATTGGGTGAAAAATGGGGGAAAATTTGGGGGTTTAGGGACACCTGGGCACACCTGGGCACGGCTGGGAGGGGATAAAGGCAAAAAACCCCGTGAAATTTGGGTGAAAAATGGGGATTTTGGGGTGAGAAATGGGAAGTTGGGGTGACAAATGGGGATTTGGGGTTACCTGGGCACAGCCGGGCACAGCTGGACACACCTGGGAGGGAAAAAAAAGGGAAAAAATGGCAAAAATTTGGGGAATATTGGGGGAAAATTTGGGGGTTTAGGGACACCTGGGCACGGCTGGGAGGGGATGGACGCAAAAAACCCCGTGAAATTGGGGTGAAAAATGGGGATTTTGGGTGAAAAATGGGGATTTGGGGTTATCTGTGCACAGCTAGGAGACAAAAATGGGGAAAAAAACAATGAAAATTGGGAGAAAATCGGGGAAAATGTGGGGGTTACCTGGGCACACCTGGGCACAGCTGGGAGGGGATGGGCGCAAAAAACCCCGTGAAATTTGGGTGAAAAATGGGGATTTTGGGTGAAAAATGGGGATTTGGGGTGAAAATCGGGGATTTGGGGTGAAGAATGGGGATTTTGGGGTTACCTGGGCACACCTGGGAGAGAAAAATGAGGAAAAAACGGTGAAAACTGGGAGAAAATCGGGGAAAATTTGGGGGTTTAGGGACACCTGGGCACAGCTGGGAGGGGATGGACACAAAAAACCCTGTGAAATTGGGGTGAAAAATGAGGATTTTGGGGTGAAAAATGGGGATTTTGGGGTGAAAAATGGGGATTTTGGGGTTACCTGGGCACAGCTGGGCACACCTGGGCACAGCTGGGCACAGCTGGGAGGGGATGGGCACAAAAAACCCCGTGAAATTTGGGTGGAAAATGGGGGATTTGGGGTGAAAAATGGGAAATCGGGGTTGAAATGAATTTTTTATTAATTTTTTATTATTTTTTATGATTTTTTGGGTGAATTTTGGTCTTTTCAACTGGGTTTTTTTTGGGGGGTTTCTTTTCCATCCCAAATTTCTTTGGGGTGTCCAGGGGGGTCCCCAAGTCCTTTCTGACCCCTCCCCAAATTTGGGGGTCCCGTTTTCCCCCATTTATTTTGGGTGAATTTTTTATTATTTTTTTATTATTTTTTATCATTTTTTGCGATTTTCAAACGCGGGTTTTTTTGGGGGGTTTCTTTTCCACCCCAAATTTTTTTTTGGGGTTCTCGGGGGGGTCCCCAGGTCCTTTCTGACCCCTCCCCAAATTTGGGGGTCCCATTGTCCCCCATTAATTTTGGGTTAATTTTTTATTAATTTTTTATTAATTTTCATTATTTTTTGGGTGAATTTTGGCATTTTCAAACTGGGTTTTTTTTGGGGGGGGTCTCTCCCATCCCAAATTTTTTTGGGGGTTCTCGCGGGGGTCCCCAGGTCCTTTCTGACCCCTCCCCAAATTTGGGGCTCCCGTTTTCCCCCATTAATTCTGGGTGAATTTTTTATTAATTTTTAATTATTTTTTATTATTTTTGGGTGAATTTTGGTCTTTTCCCACCGGGTTTTTTTTTGGGGGGTTTCTTTTCCATCCCAGATTTTTTTGGGGTGTCCAGGGGGGTCCCCAGGTCCTTTCTGACCCCTCCCCAAATTTGGGGGTCCCGTTTTCCCCCCTTCATTTTGGGTGAATTTTTTATTATTTTTTTATTATTTTTTATTATTCTTTCAGTGTATTTTAGGATTTTCAAACTGGGATTTTTTTGGGGGGCTCTTTGCCATCCCAAATTTTTTTTGGGGTTCTCGGGGGGGTCCCCAGGTCCTTTCTGACCCCTCCCCAAATTTGGGGGTCCCATTTTCCCCCATTCATTTTGGGTGAATTTTTTATTATTTTTTAACGATTTCTTGGGTGAATTTTGGTCTTTTCCCACCGGGTTTTTTTTTGGGGGGTTTCTTTTCCATCCTAAATTTTTTTTGGGGTTCTCGCGGGGGTCCCCAGGTCCTTTCTGACCCCTCCCCAAATTTGGGGATCCCCTTTTCCCCCATTAATTTTGGGTGAATTTTTAACGATTTTTTTGGGTGAATTTTGGTCTTTTCCCACCGCGTTTTTTTTGGGGCGTTTCTTTTCCATCCCAAATTTTTTTGGGGTTCTCGGGGGAGTCCCCAGGTCCTTTCTGACCCCTCCCCAAATTTGGGGGTCCCGTTTTCTCCCCTTCATTTTGGGTGAATTTTTTTTTAATTTGTTATTATTTTTGGGGTGAATTTTGGTCTTTTCCAACCGGGTTTTTTTTGGGGGGTTTCTTTTCCATCCCAAATTTTTTTGGGGTTCTCAGGGGGGTCCCCAGGTCCTTTCTGACCCCTCCCCAAATTTGGGGTCCCATTTTCCCCCATTAATTTTGTGTGAATTTTTAATTATTTTCTTTATAATTTTTTAATAATTTCTTGGGTGAATTTTGGTGTTTTCCAAGCGGGTTTTTTTGGGGGGTTTCTTTTCCATCCCAAATTTTTTTGGGGTGTCCAGGGGGGTCCCCAAGTCCTTTCTGACCCCTCCCCAAATTTGGGGGTCCCGTTTCCCCCCCTTCATTTTGGATGAATTTTTTTTTATTTTTTTATTATTTTTTATCATTTTTTGCGATTTTCAAACTGGGTTTTTTTTTGGGGGGCTTTTTCTGATCTCAGTTTTTTTGGGGGTGTCCAGGGGGTCCCCAGGTCCTTTCTGACCCCTCCCCAAATTTGGGGGTCCCGTTTTCTCCCATTAATTTTGAGTGAATTTGGGGTTTTTCATTGATTTTTTGGGTGAATTTTGGTCTTTTCCCACCAGGTTTTTTTTGGGGGTTTCTTTTCCATCCCAAATTTTTTTGGGGTTCTCGGGGGGGTCCCCAGGTCCTTTCTGACCCCTCCCCAAATTTGGGGGTCCCATTGTCCCCCATTAATTTTGGGTTAATTTTTTATTAATTTTTTATTAATTTTCATTATTTTTTGGGTGAATTTTGGCATTTTCAAACTGGGTTTTTTTTGGGGGGGGTCTCTCCCATCCCAAATTTTTTGGGGTTCTCGCGGGGGTCCCCAGGTCCTTTCTGACCCCTCCCCAAATTTGGGGGTCCCCTTTTCCCCCATTAATTCTGGGTGAATTTTTTAT
This sequence comes from Melospiza melodia melodia, assembly GCF_035770615.1. NCBI lineage: Eukaryota > Metazoa > Chordata > Aves > Passeriformes > Passerellidae > Melospiza > Melospiza melodia. Next base: position 21,386 of record NW_026948658.1, read on the forward strand.
TAATTTTTTTATTATTTTTTAATGATTTCTTGGGTGAATTTTGGTCTTTTCCAACCGGGTTTTTTTTTGGGGGCTCCTTTCCACCCCAAATTTTTTTGGGGGTTCTCAGGGGGTCCCCAGGTCCTTTCTGACCCCTCCCCAAATTTGGGGGTCCCGTTTTCTCCCATTCATTTTGGGTGAATTTTTTATTATTTTTTAACGATTTCTTGGGTGAATTTTGGTCTTTTCCAACTGGGTTTTTTTTGGGGGGTTTCTTTTCCATCCCAAATTTTTTTGGGGTTCCCAGGGGAGTCCCCAAGTCCTTTCTGACCCCTCCCCAAATTTGGGGGTCCCGTTTTCCCCCATTTATTTTGGATGAATTTTTTATTATTTTTTATCATTTTTTGCGATTTTCAAACTGGGGTTTTTTTGGGGGGGCTTTTTCTGATCTCAATTTTTTTGGGGGTTCTCGGAGGGGTCCCCAGGTCCTTTCTGACCCCTCCCCAAATTTGGGGATCCCCTTTTCCCCCATTAAATTTGGGTGAATTTTTAACAATTTCTTGGGTGAATTTTGGTCTTTTCCAACCGGGTTTTTTTTGGGGGGGCTCTTTGCGATCCCAAATTTTTTTGGGGGTTCTCGCGGGGGTCCCCAGGTCCTTTCTGACCCCTCCCCAAATTTGGGGATCCCCTTTTCCCCCATTCATTTTGGGTGAATTTTTAACGATTTCTTGGGTGAATTTTGGTCTTTTCCCACCGCGTTTTTTTTTGGGGGGTTTCTTTTCCATCCCAGATTTTTTTTGGGGTTCTCAGGGGGGGTCCCCAGGTCCTTTCTGACCCCTCCCCAAATTTCTTTTCCCAGCTGACCCCCATCGAGCGCTACGCCATGAACTTCCTGGAGGCCTCGCTCGAGGACGTCAGCCGCGAGGAGCTGAAGCAGGCCGAGGTTTGGGGGGGCCCAAATCCATTTTCGGGGGTCCTGAGAGGTTTTGGGGGGTCCTGAGGGGTTTTGGGGGGTCCTGAGAGGTTTTGGGGGGGTCCTCGGGGGTTTTGAGGGATTTTTTTGGGGGGTTTTTTGGGGGTTATTTGGGGTTTTTGGGGGCTATTTTGGGGTTTTTTGGGGGGGGTTTTGGGGCGTCCTGAAGGATTTTGGGGGGTCCCAAATCAATTTTGGAGGGTCCTGAGGGGGTTTTGGGGGGTCCCAAATCAATTTTGGGGGATTTCCTGAGGGGTTTTGAGGGATTTCTTGGGTTTTTTGGGGGGTTCTTTGGGGCTCTTTGGGGTTTTTTGGGGGGTATTTTGGGGGTTTTGGCTTGTTTTGGGGATTGTTTTGGGGGGATTTTGGGGGGTCCTGAAGGATTCTGGGGGGTCCCAAATCCATTTTGGGGGGTCCTGAGGGGTTTTAGGGGGTCCTCGGGGGTTTTGAGGGATTTTTTGTGGCTTTTTTGGGGCTTTTGGGGGGTTTTTTTGGTTTTTTTGGGGGGTTTTTAGGGGGGATTTTGGGGGTCCTGAGAGGTTTGGGGGGTCCCAAATCCATTTTGGGGGGGGTCCCAAATCCATTTTGGGGGTCCTGAGAGGTTTTGGGGGATCCCAAAGGGATTTTGGGGGGTCCTGAGGGGGTCCCAGAGGGGTTTTGAGGGGATTTTGGAGTGATTTGGGGGCCGTTTTGGGGGGGTCCCAAAGGGATTTGGGGGTTCCCCAATTGGGTCTGGGGGTGGAAGAATCCATTGGAATACTTGGGGGGGGGGAGGGGAGGGTTTAAAAAAGGTCCTGACGCATTTGGAGCGACCCAAAAAATTCGGGGGGGGGTTCCCAAATTGGGTCTGGGGGTCTCAGTGAATTTTGGGGGTTCCCAAATTGGGTCAGGGGGTCCCCAATGAATTTTGGGGTTCCCAGATTGGGTCTGGGGGTCCCCAATGAATTTTGGGGGTTCCCAAATTGGGTCTGGGGGTTCCCAGTGAATTTTGGGGGTTCCCAATGGAGTTTGGGGGTTCCCAAATTGGGTCTGGGGGTTCCCAATGAATTTTGGGGGTTTCCAAAATGGGTCTGGGGGTTCCCAGTGAATTTTGGGGTTCCCAAATTGGGTCTGGGGGTCTCAGTGAATTTTGGGGGTTCCCAAATTGGGTCTGGGGGTTCCCAAATTGGGTCGGGGGTCCCCAATGAATTTTGGGGGTTTCCAAATTGGGTCTGGGGGTTCCCAAATTGGGTCTGGGGGTCCCAGTGAATTTTGGGGGTTCGCAAATTGGATTTGGGGGTTCCCAAATTGGGTCTGGGGGTCCCAGTGAATTTTGGGGGTTCCCAAATTGGGTCTGGGGGTTCCCAAATTGGGTCTGGGGGTCCCCAAATTGGGTCTGGGGGTCTCAGTGAATTTTGGGGGTTCCCAAATCGGATTTGGGGGTTCCCAAATTGGGTCTGGGGTTTCCCAATGAATTTTGGGGGTTCCCAAATTGGGTCTGGGGGCTCAGTGAATTTTGGGGGTTCCGAAATTGGGTCTGGGGGTTCCCAGTGAATTTTGGGGGTTCCGAAATTGGGTCTGGGGGTCTCAGTGAATTTTGGGGGTTCCCAAATTGGGTCTGGGGGTTCCCAAATTGGGTCTGGGGGCTCAGTGAATTTTGGGGGTTCCCAATGGAGTTTGGGGGTTCCCAAATTGGGTCTGGGGGTTCCCAAATTGGGTCGGGGGCTCCCCAGTGAATTTTGGGGTTCCCAGATTGGGTCTGGGGGTCCCCAATGAATTTTGGGGGTTCCCAAATTGGGTCTGGGGGTTCCCAGTGAATTTTGGGGGTTCCCAATGGAGTTTGGGGGTTCCCAAATTGGGTCTGGGGGTTCCCAATGAATTTTGGGGGTTTCCAAATTGGGTCTGGGGGTCCCAGTGAATTTTGGGGTTCCCAAATTGGGTCTGGGGGGCTCAGTGAATTTTGGGGGTTCCCAAATTGGGTCTGGGGGTTCCCAAATTGGGTCTGGGGGTCTCAGTAGATTTTGGGGGTTCCCAAATTGGGTCTGGGGGTTCCCAGTGAATTTTGGGGTTCCCAAATTGGGTCTGGGGGGCTCCGTGGATTTTGGGGGTTCCCAAATTGGGTCTGGGGGTCCCCAATGAATTTTGGGGGTTCCGAAATTGGGTCTGGGGGCTCAGTGAATTTTGGGGGTTCCCAAATTGGGTCTGGGGAGCTCAGTGAATGTTGGGGGTTCCCAAATTGGGTCTGGGGGTTCCCAAATTGGGTCTGGGGGTCTCAGTGAATTTTGGGGGTTCCCAAATTGGGTCTGGGGGCTCAGTGAATTTTGGGGGTTCCCAATGGAGTTTGGGGGTTCCCAAATTGGGTCTGGGGGTTCCCAGTGAATTTTGGGGTTCCCAGATTGGGTCTGGGGGTTCCCAATGAATTTTGGGGGTTCCCAAATTGGGTCTGGGGGTTCCCAAACTGGGTCTGAGGGTTCCCAAATTGGGTCTGGGGGTCTCAGTGAATTTTGGGGGTTCCCAAATTGGGTCTGGGGGTCTCAGTGAATTTTGGGGGTTCGCAAATTGGATTTGGGGGTTCCCAAATTGGGTCTGGGGGTTCCCAAATTGGGTCTGGGGTCTCTGAATTTTGGGGGTTCCCAAATCGGATTTGGGGGTTCCCAAATTGGGTCTGGGGTTTCCTAATGAATTTTGGGGGTTCCCAAATTGGGTCTGGGGGTCCCAGATTGGGTCTGGGGGTCCCAGCGGATTTTGAGGGTTCCCAAATTGGGTCTGGGGGTCCCAATGAATTTTTGGGGTTCCCAAATTGGGTCTGGGGGTCTCAGTGAATTTTGGGGGTTTCCCAATGGAGTTTGGGGGTTCCCAAATTGGGTCTGGGGGTCCCAGATTGGGTCTGGGGGACCCAGCGGATTTTGAGGGTTCCCAAATTGCGTCTGGGGGTTTCAGTGAATTTTGGGGATTCCCAAATCGGATTTGGGGGTTCCCAAATTGGGTCTGGGGGTTCCCAAATTGGGTCGGGGGGTCCCCAATGAATTTTTGGGGTTCCCAAATTGGGTCTGGGGGTTCCCAGTGAATTTTTGGGGTTCCCAAATTGGGTCTGGGGGTCCCCAATGAATTTTGGGGGTTTCCAAATTGGGTCTGGGGGTCTCAGTGAATTTTGGGGGTTCCCAAATTGGGTCTGGGGGTCTCAGTGGATTTTGGGGGTTCCCAAATTGGGTCTGGGGGTTCCCAAATTGGGTCTGGGGGTCTCAGTAGATTTTGGGGCTTCCCAAATGTCTGGGGATCCCCAATGAATTTTGGGGGTTCCCAAATTGGGTCTGGGGGCTCAGTGAATTTTGGGGATTCCCAAATCGGATTTGGGGGTTCCCAAATTGGGTCTGGGGGTTCCCAAATTGGGTCTGGGGTTCCCAGTGAATTTTGGGGGTTCCGAAATCGGATTTGGGGGTTCCCAATTGGGTCTGGGGTCCCCAAATTGGGTCTGGGGGTCTCAGTGAATTTTGGGGATTCCCAAATCGGATTTGGGGGTTTCCCAATTGGGTCTGGGGTCCCCAAATTGGGTCTGGGGGTTCCCAAATTGGGTCTGGGGGTTCCCAATGAATTTTGGGGCGTCCCCAAATTGGGTCTGGGGTCTCACCCGTCCCGTCCCCCCCCCGTTTTCAGGAGCAGGTGGAGGCGGCCCGCAAGGACATCGACCAGGCCAAGGGGGGCGGGGGGCGCTTCCGGCTGCCGCCCGAGGAGGAGGAGGAGGACGAGGAAGAGGAGGAGGAGCCGGGAGGGGGCGTGGCCGGCGCCGGGGGGCGGGGCCTTGGCGCCGGAGGAGGCGGAGCTCGGCGCCGAGAAGGGAGGGGGCGGGGCCAGGAGGTTGAGGCGCGCCCGGGCCTTGCCCCGCCCACCCCACCCCACGCGGGCCAGCCAGCGCCTGAGGGCGGTGACGTCATCGGTGACGTCGTCGGCGACGTCGCAGGGCTCGGACGCGCCCCCCGCGACGTCGCAGCCCGGCGTCGCGGCGGCGGCGTCGCCGCCGGTCGCGGCCGACGCGGGCGGCGACGTCGTCGCCGCCCGCCGTGACGTCGTCGCCGCCGCCCCCGCCTCGAGCCACGCCCCCTCCCTCCCCGCCGCCGCCCCCCTCCCCCGGTGACGTCATCGCCGTCTCCTCCTCAAGCCACGCCCCCGCCCTCTCCTCCCCCTCCCCCTCCTCCTCCTCCCGTGACGTCATCGCCACCTCCAGTGACGTCATCGCCGCCACCTGTGACGACGCAACCACCGACCCCGCCCCTTCCTGTGACGTCATCACCCCCTCCTCCCCCCAAATCCCCGCCCCCACCGACATCCCCGAAGGGGGCGGGGCCAGAAGAGCTCGGGCGCTCGGCCACGCCCCCCCCCGGCGGCTCCGCCCCCTCGGCGCCGCCGCAGCGCCGACGTCGAGATCCGGCTGGGCGGCAAATCCGGCCCGGCCGCCAAAGTGCTGCGCACCCTCCCCCGGCCGATTGGTCACCGTCCTCGAGGCCCCGCCCCCCGGCTCCGAAAGGGGCGGAGCCTCCCGCGGCGCCCGGCGACGCCCCCGCGGCGCCGCTGCCACACCCCCCCCGGGCGGCCACGCCCCCTTCCTCGTTAGCGCTGGCCCCCGCCCACCAAGCGCCGCCGGGGCCGCCCGCCCAAGAGGAGGCTGCTGGGAGGGGGCGGGGCCAGGGCCAGGCGGCGACGCCCACCCGGGGCGGTCCAGCAGCGCTCCGGCCAATCGCAGGAGAGGGGGGCGTGGCCGACGGCGCGGGCGGCCAATACCGGGAGAAGGGGGCGGGGCCAGCGAGGAGTCCCCGCCCCGGAAGAAGCGTCGGGGGCGGCCGCCCAAGATGGCGTCGCCCGAGAGGGGCGGGGCTCAGGAAGGGGAGGAGTCAACGAGTCCCCGCCCACCATCACCGGCCCCGCCCAGATCCACCCGGGCACGGCCCGGAGCGCCTTTGGCTCCGCCCCTTCAGAAGGAGCCGCGGAGGAGGCCACGCCCACCCAATGACGGCAGCGAGGAGGGCGTGGCCGCGTCGGGAGGGGGCGTGGCCAGGCGTAGGGAGCCCCTCCCACAACCCCCGGCGAAGAGGAGGAGAAGGGGCGGGGCTAATGAAAACCCCGCCCCCGCCAAAAGGAGGCGGCGTGGCCGGGGCTCCCCATTGGCCCCGCCCCGCCGGATGCAGCCCCCCCGGCGCTGCGCCGGCCCCGCCCAGCCCGGGGGAGGGGCAGCACCACAGGACACCCCTGGCGGGGTGGGGGCGGCGCTGAGGGGGAGGAGGGGCAAGACGTGATGGGCGGGGCAAGATGGCGGCGGCGGGGAATGGAGAAGATGGCCGACGGCAGGGGTCGGGATCAAAATGGCCGACGGTTTTGGCAAAGAAAATGGCCAATGTTTGTAAAATATAAAATGGCTGACGGTTTTCGGAGAGGGACAATATGGCTGATGATTGTTGGATTGGGGAAAAATGGCTGACAGTTGTGGGACGCAAAATGGCCGGCAATTGTGGGATACAAAATGGCTGACAATTGTGGCACACAAAATGGCTGACAATTGTGGGACACAAAATGGCCGACAATTGTGGGATACAAAATGGCTGACAATTGTGGGACACAAAATGGCCGACAATTGTGGGATACAAAGTGGCTGACAATTGTGGGACACAAAATGGCTGACAATTGTGGGACACAAAATGGCCGACAATTGTGGGATACAAAATGGCTGACAATTGTGGGACACGAAATGGCTAACAATTGTAGGATACAAAATGGCCGACAATTGTGGGATACAAAATGGCTGACAATTGTGGGATACAAAATGGCTGACAATTGTGGGACACAAAATGGCCGACAATTGTGGGATACAAAGTGGCTGACAGTTGTGGGACACGAAATGGCCGACGTTTGTGGGAGGGAAACAAAATGGCGGACAGTTGTTGAAAAGGCACAAAATGGCTGGCGATTGCTGAAAGACACAAAATGGCTGATACTTGTAAAACACAAAATGGCCGACAATTGTGGGACATAAAATTGCCGACAGTTTTGGGGGACGGAGAAAATGGCCGACCATATTGGGGGAGGGATAAAATGGCCGATGATTGTGGGATACAAAATGGCCGACCCAGGCATAACAAAAAAATGGCTGACACGTGTGAAATACAAAATGGCTGACAATTTCAGGAGGGTGACAAAATGGCCGATAATTGTGGGACACAAAATGGCCGGGAGTTGTGGGGAAGGGACAAAATGGCCGACGTTTGTGGGAGGGAAACAAAATGGCCAACAGTGTTTGGAGAGGCACAAAATGGCCGACCACGGTGGGGGAAAAACAAAATGGCCGACGATTGTGGGATACAAAATGGCCGACACTCGTAAAACACAAAACAGCCAACAGATGCGGGACAGGCACAAAATGGCTGACGTTTGTGGGACACAAAATGGCCGACGATTCTGGGATACAAAATGGCCGACATTCGTAAAAGACAAAACAGCCGGCAATTGTGGGACAGGCACAAAATGGCCGACGTTTGTTGGACACAAAATGGCCGACGGTTGTGGAATACAAAATGGCCGACATTGGTAAAACACAAAACAGCCGGCAATTGTGGGACAGGCACAAAATGGCTGACGATTGTGGGATACAAAATGGCCGACATTGGTAAAATACGAAACAGCCAACAATTGCGGGACAGGCACAAAATGGCCGACGATTGTGGGATACAAAATGGCCGACGATTGTGGGATACAAAATGGCCGATGATCATGGGGAAGGGACAAAATGGCTGCTGGGTGGGAAATTCCAATATGGCCGACAGGGTGGCCTTTGGTTGACCCCAATATGGCCGCCATGGTGACCTTTGACTGACCCCAATATGGCCGCCATTGTGACCTTTCACTGACCCCAATATGGCCGCCGTGAAAAGGGGCGGGGTCACAAAATGGCCACCAGAGCAGTTCCAAGATGGCCGCCGGGGCTGACCTTTCGATGACCCCAAGATGGCCGCCGCAGCGAATCCAAGATGGTCGTCTCGGCGCATCGATGACGTCACATTCGGCTGCCATTTTGTGCCTCTGCGGTGGCCATCTTGGACCCGGGCGCCATCTTGTTTCTTGGCAGCCATCTTGATTTAAATCGTCACGTGACCTGGCGGCCATCTTGGCTTCAAACACTGAAAGCCGGCGGCCATTTTGGTTCTCGGCAACCTCTGGGACTCCCGGCGGCCATTTTGTTTCCTGGCGGCCATCTTGAATCTAACACGTGACCTGGCGGCCATCTTGGCCACAAGAAGATGCAAAAACTCGGTGGCCATCTTGATTCTTGGCGGCCATCTTGATTGCTGGCGGCCATTTTGATATGAGCAGACCAAAACACCCGGCAGCCATCTTGGTTCCTGGCGGCCATCTTGAATACAAGCAGACCATAAAACCCGGCAGCCATCTTGGTTCCTGGCGGCCATCTTGACTACAAGCAGACCACAACACCTGGCTGCCATCTTGATTCCCAGCAGCCATCTTGTTTATGAGCAGACCATAAAAGTCGGCGGCCATCTTGGTTCTTGGCGGCCATCTTGACTACGAGCAGACCAGAAATCCTGGCGGCCATCTTGATTCCCAGCAGCCATCTTGACTACGACCAGACCGCAACACCTGGCGGCCATCTTGATTTTCGGCGGCCACCTTGACTCTCACTAACTGCTGTTACTCTCGGCAGCCATCTTGATTCCCAGCAGCCATCTTGACTATAAACAGACTACAACACCTGGTCGCCATCTTAATTTCCGGCAGCCATCTTGATTCCCACCAACTCCCATCACTCTCAGCAGCCATCTTGATTACTGGCAGCCATCTTGACTACAAATAGACCACAACACCTGGCGGCCATCTTTATTCCCGGTGGCCATCTTGACTATGAGCAGACCAGAAATCCTGGCGGCCATCTTGATTTTCGGCGGCCACCTTGACTGTCACTAACTGCCGTTACTCTCGGCAGCCATCTTGATTCCCAGCAGCCATCTTGACTATAAACAGACTACTACACCTGGTCGCCATCTTGATTTCTGGCAGCCATCTTGATTCCCACCAACTCGCATCACTCCGGCAGCCATCTTGATTACTGGCGGCCATCTTGACTACAAACAGACCACAACATCCGGTGGCCATCTCGATTTCCTGCAGCCATCTTGACTATGAGCAGACCATAAAACCTGGCGGCCATCTTGATTCTCACCAACTCCTGTCACTCCCGGCAGCCATCTTGATTCCCAGCAGCCATCTTGACTACGACCAGAACGCAACACCTGGCGGCCATCTTGATTTTCGGCGGCCACCTTGACTCTCACTAACTGCTGTTACTCTCGGCAGCCATCTTGATTCCCAGCAGCCATCTTGACTACAAACAGACTACAACACCTGGTCGCCATCTTGATTTCCGGCAGCCATCTTGAGTCCCACCAACTCCCATCACTCCCGGCAGCCATCTTGATTACTGGCAGCCATCTTGACTACGAATAGACCACAACACCTGGCGGCCATCTTGATTCCCTGTGGCCATCTTGACCATGAGCAGACCAGAAATCCTGGCGGCCATCTTGACTCTCACTAACTCCTGTTACTCTCGGCAGCCATCTTGATTCCCAGCGGCCATCTTGACTACAAACAGACTACAACACCTGGTCGCCATCTTGATTTCCGGCAGCCATCTTGATTCCCACCAACTCCCATCACTCCCGGCAGCCATCTTCACTACGATCAGACCACAACACCCGGCGGCCATCTTGATTTCCGGCAGCCATCTTGACTATGAGCAGACCATAAAACCGGGTGGCCATCTTGATTTACAGCAGCCATCTTGATTCCCACCAACTCCTGTCACTCCCGGCAGCCATCTTGATTCCCAGCAGCCATCTTGACTACGACCAGACCGCAACACCTGGCGGCCATCTTGATTTTCGGCGGCCACCTTGACTCTCACTAACTGCTGTTACTCTTGGCAGCCATCTTGATTCCCAGCGGCCATCTTGACTATAAACAGACCACAACACCTGGTCGCCATCTTGATTTCCTGCAGCCATCTTGATTCCCACCAACTCCCATCACTCCGGCAGCCATCTTGATTACTGGCGGCCATCTTGACTACAAGCAGACCACAACACCCGGTGGCCATCTCGATTTCCTGCAGCCATCTTGACTATGAGCAGACCATAAAACCTGGCGGCCATCTTGATTTACAGCGGCCATCTTGACTCCCACCAACTCCTGTCACTCCTGGCAGCCATCTTGATTTCCCGCAGCCATCTTGACTATGAGCAGACCGCAACACCTGGCGGCCATCTTAATTTCCGGCAGCCATCTTGATTCCCACCAACTCCCATCACTCCGGCAGCCATCTTGATTACTGGCGGCCATCTTGACTACGAACAGACCACAACACCTGGCGGCCATCTTGATTTACAGCAGCCATCTTGACTCCCACCAACTCCTGTCACTCCTGGCAGCCATCTTGATTCCCAGCAGCCATCTTGACTACGACCAGACCGCAACACCTGGCCGCCATCTTGATTTTCGGCGGCCACCTTGACTCTCACTAACTGCTGTTACTCTCGGCAGCCATCTTGATTCCCAGCGGCCATCTTGACTATAAACAGACTACAACACCTGGTCGCCATCTTGATTTCCGGCAGCCATCTTGATTCCCACCAACTCCCATCACTCCCGGCAGCCATCTTGATTACTGGCAGCCATCTTGACTACAAACAGACCACAACACCTGGCGGCCATCTTGACAATGAGCAGATCATAAAACCCGGCGGCCATCTTGATTTACAGTGGCCATCTTGACTCTCACGAACTCGCGTCACTCTCGGCAGCCATCTTGATTCCCAGGAGCCATCTTGACTATAAACAGACTACAACACCTGGCGGCCATCTTGATTTATAGCGGCCACCTTGACTCTCACTAAATCCTGTTACTCTCGGCAGCCATCTTGATTCCCAGCAGCCATCTTGACTACGATCAGATCGCAACACCTGGTCGCCATCTTGATTCCCAGCAGCCATCTTGACTACGATCAGATCGCAACACGTGGCGGCCATCTTGGTTTTCGGCGGCCACCTTGACTCTCACTAACTGCTGTTACTCTAGGCAGCCATCTTGATTCCCAGCGGCCATCTTGACTACGAATAGACCACAACACCTGGCGGCCATCTTGGTTCCCCGTGGCCATCTTGACTACGAGCAGACCAGAAATCCTAGCAGCCATCTTGGTATCCGGCAGCCATCTTGACTCCCACCAACTCCTGTCACTCCCGGCAGCCATCTTGATTCCCGGTGGCCACCTCGACTACAAGCTGACCACAAAACCCAGCGGCCATCATGGTTTCTTCCAACTCCCGTGACTTCCAGCAGCCATCTTGATTCCCATCGGCCATCTTGACTACGAGCAGACCACAACACCCGGTGGCCATCTTGCCCCTCGGCGGCCATCTTGTTTCAGGACCGTGCCCAGCATAGTCGGGGGGGGGGGGTAGAGTGGGCGGGGTCCTTGGGGGGTGGGGGAGGGGCGTTTTCCCCCTCCCCCCTCTTGTTGCAAAATTGGTTCCTTTTGAACCCGATCTATACAAATGTGCTTTGTGCTGGGCCGGGGGGGCGGGGCCAAGGTTTTGGGGGTGGGGGAGGGGTCACGGAGGGGTCGTTCCCTCCCCTCCCCCACCCTGTCGAAGGTTTTCCTGCCATGAATAAAAAAATGGGTTAAAAAATCCCGGTTTTGGGGACCCACCGTGGGAAAAAGATTTTGGAGTGAGAGAATGGATTTGGGGTTTCTTTTTTTGTTTTTTGTTTCTTTTTGGGGTTTGGGGGCATTTTTGGGGTTTTTTTGGGCATTTTTGGGGTGTCCAGGGGTTCCAGAGAGGTTTTGGGGTTCTTTTAGAAGTTTGAGGGAATTCGGAATTTTTGGGGAATTTTTCAGAATTTTTGGGGGTCCCTAAGAGTTGGCAAAGAGGTTTTGGGGAATTTTTAAGGGTTGGGGGAATTTTTGGGGGCTTTGGGATTTTTTGGGGGCTTTTAATAAATTTTGGGGTTCCCAGAGAGATTTCGGGGGGGTCCCCATGGATCACAGAGAGATTTTGGGGTTCTTTTTAGGGATTGGAGTAATTTGTGGTTTTGGGATTTTTGGGGGGGGTTTTTTTTTGGAATTTTTGGGAGTCCCTAAGAGTTGGCAAAGAGGTTTTGGATGTTTTTTAAGGGTTGGGGGAATTTTGGGGACTTTTGGGATTTTTTTAGGTTTTTTTTTTTTTTTTTTAATTTTGGGATTCCCAGAGAGATTTTGGGGGGTCCCCAATGGATTCCAGGAAAGTTTTGAAGTTCTTTTAAATGTGGGGGAATTATGGGGTTCCTGATTTGGGATCCCTGATTTGGGGTTTGGGGTCCCGGATTTGGGATTTGGGGTCCCTGGTTCGGGGTCATTTTGGGGTCCCTGATTTGGGATTTGAGGTCTCTGGTTTGGGGTTTGGGGTTTGGGGTCCCAGTTTGGGGTTTGGGGTCCCTGATTTTGGGTTTGGGGTCTTTGCTTTGGGATTTGTGATCCCAGATTTGGAGTTTGGGGTCTCTGGTTTGCATCCCTGATCTGGGGTTCCAGGTTTGGGGTTTGGGGTCCCTGATTTGGGGTTTGGGGTCCCTGGTTTGGAATTTGGGGTCCCTGATTTGGAGTTTGGGATCCCTGGTTTGGGGTCAGGGCCTGTGAGGGGTTTGGGGTCCCTGATTTGGGATTTGGGGTCTCTGATTTGGGGTCTGGGGCCAGTTTGGGGTCCCAGTTTCCAATTTGGGGTCCCTGGTTTGGGGTTTGGGGTCCCTTGGTTGGTGTCAGGGCCTGTGAGGGGTTTGGGGCCCCTGATTTTGGGTTTGGGGCCAATTCGGGGCCTCTGGTTTGGGGTTTGGGTTCCCTGGTTTGGAGTTTGGGGTCCCAGTTTGGAGTTTGGGGTCCCAGTTTGGAGTTTGGGGTCCCAGTTTGGGGTCAGGGCTCTGATGTGTTTGGGCTCTTTGGTTTGGGGTTTGGGGTTCCTGATTTGGGGTTTGGGGTGTCTGGTTTTGGGTCAGGGGTCTCTGGTTTGGAGTCAGGGCCTGTGAGGGGTTTGGGGTCTTATTGGGGGTCTCCGGTTTGGAATTTGGGGCCAGTTTGGGGGTTCCAGGTTTGGGGTTTTGTGCCCCATATTTGGGGTTCGGGCCTGTGAGGGGTTTGGGGTCTCTGGTTTGGGGTTTGGGGTCCCTGATTTGGAGTTTGGGGCCTGCGAGGGATTTAGGGTCCCTGATTTGGGGTTTGGGGTCTCTGGTTTGGGGTTTGGGGTCTCTGGTTTGGGGTTTGGGGTCCCGGTTTGGGGTTTGGGGTCCCAGTTTGGGGTTTGGGGTCTCTGATTTGGGGTCGAGGCCCCGCCCCTTCCCTTTCCCGCCCTCTCCTCGCTCCCGCCCTTCCCTCACGCCAACTCTCGCGAGATTTTGACCCTTCCCCGTGGCCGCCATGCCGGTGTTCCAGGCCCTGCCTTCTCCAGGCCTTGCTCCTCCTTCTCCTCCCCACACATGAAATCTCGCGAGATCACGCCCCTTCTTTATGGGCAATCTCACGAGATTTCAACCCCCTCACGACCTGAAGCTTTTCCCCTCGATCCCGCCCTTTATGCAAATCTCGCGAGATTTCCGTCAGTATCGATGTGTGTTCTCGCGAGATTCCCCCCCCCCCCCCCCTCCGGCGTTTCCCCTCCTCCCTGCTCCAAATCTCGCGAGACCTCAGGGCGTCTCCACAGGAGATCCCGCGAGATTTTAAACCCCCCTCCCCTCCTTCCCTGCCCGTCCCAAGTCTCGCGAGATTCTCAGTCCTCCGATATGGAAACTCCCGCGAGATTTCGCTGCTCTCCCGCCGCCCCTTTCCCAGATCTCGCGAGATTTAAAGTGAGGGGAGGCAGCCAGGCCTAAAACGCTGCTGACCACGCCCATTTGTGGGCGTGGCTTCGGTAGAGGAGGCGTGGCCCGATCCGTGACGTCACCCACTTGTTCCCATTTCTGCCCCGCACCAACACTTCCGGCGCAGAGACCGCCATCTTGGATTTACGGTCACGTGGGGACTCACGCGCGCCGCCATCTTGGTTCGCGGGCGCCGCCATCTTGGTTCTGCCGCAGAGAATGATGGGATTGGCCCCCCCCGCCCATCCCCCGCTTCCCCAAAATTCCCGGGAAACTTTCTTTGGGATTTTTCGAACTTTTTTTTATCCAAACGGAGCCAAAAACGAGGCAGAAACACAAAAAATTCCCCTTTTGGCCCCAAAACGCGCGCGGGGGGGAGGGGGAAGGGAGGGGGAGGGGCCCTGAAGGTCACCTGGGCACACCTGGGGTCGCCCCAAAGGTCACGGGGGGGGGGTCCCCAGGCCGGCCCCCGCACCCCAGGTGGCCCCAGCTGAGCTCAGGTGTGCCCAGGTGACCCCTGCAGCACTCGGGTGTGCCCGGTTTTCTCCTTCGAGAGCACTCAGGTGTGCCCAGGTGTGCCCCAGATGTGCCCAGGTGTGTCTCAGGTACCCCCAGGTGTATCCCAGGTGTGCCCAGGTGGCACCAGGAGCCCTCGGGTGTGCCCAGGTGTGTCTCAGGTACCCCCAGGTGCCCCCAGGTGTATCCCAGGTGTGCCCAGGTACCCCCAGGTGTATCCCAGGTACCCCCAGGTGTGCCCAGGTGTGTCCCAGGTACCCCCAGGTGTATCCCAGGTACCCCCAGGTGTGTCTCAGGTACCCCCAGACATGCCCAGATCTATCAGAGACACCCCCAGGTGTGCCCAGGTACCCCCAGGTGTATCCCGGGTACTCCCAGGTGTGTCCAGACACCCGCAGGTATTCCCAGGTACATCTCAGGTACCCCCAGGTGTGCCCAGGTGTGTCACAGGAACATCCCAGGTACCCCCAGGTGTGCCCAGGTACCCCCAGGTGTGCCCAGATCTATCAGAGACACCCCCAGGTGTGCCCAGGTACCCCCAGGTGTATCCCGGGTACCCCCAGGTGTGTCTCAGGTACCCCCAGGTACACCCAGATCTATCACAGACACCCCCAGGTGTGCCCAGGTGTGTCACAGGAACATCCCCGGTACCCCCAGGTGTGCCCAGGTACCCCCAGGTGTGCCCAGATACCCCCAGATATGCCCCGGTCTATCCAAGGCACCCCCAGGTGGGCCCAGGTGTGCCCAGGTGCATCTCAGGTACCCCCCAGGTGTGCCCAGCTGCCCTCAGATATGCCCAGGTCTATCCAAGGTACCCCCAGGTGTGCCCAGGTGTGGCACAGGAACACCCCAGGTGTACCTCAGGTACCCCCAGGTGTGCCCAGGTGTGCCCCAGCCATGCCCAGCTACCCCCAGGTACACCCCAAGTGTGCCCAGGTGCCCCCAGGTGTGCCCCAGCCATACCCAGGTGTGCCCAGGTGTGCCCAGGTGTACCCCGGCCATACCCAGATGTGCCCAGGTGTGCCCAGGTGTACCCCGGCCATACCTAGGTGTGCCCAGGTGTATCTCAGGTGTACCCAGGTTTTCCCAGGTGCCCCCAGGTGTACCCCGGCCATACCTAGGTGTGCCCAGGTGTGCCCAGGTGTGCCCAGGTGTACCCCAGCCATACCCAGATGTGCCCAGGTGTGCCCAGGTGTGCCCAGGTGTACCCCAGCCATACCTAGGTGTGCCCAGGTGTATCTCAGGTGTGCCCAGGTGTGCCCAGGTGTACCCCGGCCATACCCAGATGTGCCCAGGTGCCCCCAGGTGTACCCCAGCCATACCCAGATGTGCCCAGGTGTGCCCAGGTGTGCCCCAGCCATGCCCAGCTACCCCCAGGTACGCCCCAAGTGTGCCCAGGTGCCCCCAGGTGTACCCCGGCCATACCTAGGTGTGCCCAGGTGTATCTCAGGTGTGCCCAGGTTTGCCCAGGTGCCCCCAGGTGTACCCCAGCCATACCCAGGTGTGCCCAGGTGTGCCCAGGTGCATCTCAGGTGTACCCAGGTTTTCCCAGGTGCCCCCAGGTGTACCCCGGCCATACCCAGGTTTGCCCAGGTGTACCCCAGCCATACCCAGGTGTGCCCAGGTGTATCTCAGGTGTGCCCAGGTGTGCCCAGGTGTACCCCGGCCATACCTAGGTGTGCCCAGGTGTATCTCAGGTGTGCCCAGGTTTGCCCAGGTGCCCCCAGGTGTACCCCAGCCATACCCAGGTGTGTCTCAGGCACCTCCGGGTCTATCCCAGGTGCCCCCAGGTGTGCCCAGGTCTACCTGAGGTACACCCAGCTATATCCCAGGTGTGCCCAGGTGTGCCCAGGTGTATCTTAGGTACCCCCAGGTGTTCCCGGGTGTACCCTGGCCATACCCAGGTGTGCCCAGGTTCCCCCAGGTGTATCTGAGATGCCCCCAGGTGTGCCCAGGTGCCCCCAGGTGTACCCTAGCCATACCCAGGTGCCCCCAGGTGTACCTCAGGTGTATCCCAGGCGTATCTGAGATGCCCCCAGGTGCCCCCAGGTGTGTCCTAGCCATACCCAGGTCTATCTGAGATGCCCCCAGGTGTGCCCAGGTACCGCCAGGTGTGCCCAGATGTTTCCAGGAATATCCCAAGTGCCCCCAGGTGTATCCCAGGTGTACCCGAGATGCCCCCAGGTGCCCCCAGGTGCACCCTAGCCATACCCAGGTGTGCCAAGGTGTGCCCTAGATAACCCCAGGTGTGCCCAGGTGTGCCCTAGCCATACCCAGGTGTACCCTAGCCATACCCAGGTGTGCCCAGGTTTGCCCAGGTGTATCCTAGCCATGCCCAGGTGTATCCCAGCCATACCCAAGTGCCCCCAGGTGTACCCAGGTGTGCCCAGGTGTGTCCAGGTGCCCCCAGGTGTGCCCAGGTGCGTCACAGGAAGTACCCAGGTACCCCCAGGTGTACCCTAGCCATGCCCAGGTGCGCCCAGGTGCGCCCAGGTGTGCCCAGGTGTATCCCAGCCATACCCAGGTGTATCCCAGCCATACCCAAGTGCCCCCAGGTGTACCCAGGTGTGCCCAGGTGTGCCCAGGTGCGTCTCAGGAAGCACCCAGGTACCCCCAGGTGTGCCCAGGTGTATCCTAGCCATACCCAGGTAGCCCCGCGTGTGCCCAGGTGTGCCCAGGTGTACCCTAGCCATACCCAGGTGTATCCTAGCCATACCCAGGTACCCCCAGGTGCCCCCAGGTGTGCCCAGGTGTGCCCAGGTGTACCCTAGCCATGCCCCGGTGCACCCAGGTGTAACCTAGCCACGCCCAGGTGTGCCCAGGTGCGTCACAGGAAGTACCCAGGTACCCCCAGGTGTATCCTAACCATGCCCAGGTGCGCCCAGGTGCCCCCAGGTGTGCCCAGGTGCCCCCAGGTGTGCCCAGGTGTGCCCAGGTGTGCCCAGGTGTATCCTAGCCATGCCCAGGTGTATCCTAGCCATGCCCAGGTGTACCCAGGTGTACCCTAGCCATGCCCAGGTGCCCCCAGGTGCCCCCAGGTGTGCCCAGGTGTGTCACAGGAAGTACCCAGGTGCCCCCAGGTGTGCCCAGGTGTACCCTAGCCATACCCAGGTGTGCCCAGGTGCCCCCAGGTGCCCCCAGGTGTGCCCAGGTGCGTCACAGGAAGTACCCAGGTACCCCCAGGTGTACCCTAGCCATGCCCAGGTGTACCCTAGCCATACCCAGGTGTGCCCAGGTGTGCCCAGGTGTGCCCAGGTGTGCCCAGGTGCGTCACAGGAAGTAGTCGGCCACGGGTTTCTTGGCGGGGATGCCGCGCGTCTCCTGCGGCGCCGCCTCGAAGATGATGAACTCCTTCTGCAGGTGCTCGTCCAGCTCCAAGATGGCCGCCACGTTACCGCACCTGCCGGGGGGGGGCACCTCATTAGCATCTCATTTGCATGGCGTTTATGCGTAATTTGCGACTCGTTATTCGGTTTTAGCGGAATTCTTAAGAGCTCTCACCTGGAGAACCCAAACACACCTGAGAACCCCAAGCCCCGCCCCCATTGTGTCTCGCATGCTCATTAGCATCTCATTTGCATTGCATCTGTCGCTTACATCTCATTTGCATCTAATTTGCATGTCATTATCCTATTTTAGTGGAATTCTTAGCAGAGTTGTCGCCTGCCCAGCTCACCTGGACAACCCCAGCCCCACCTGACTGCCCCAAGCTCCGCCCCCTTCGCGTTCCATGCGTCATTTGCATCTCATTTGCATGATATATGTCCAATATATCTCATTTGCATCAAATTTGCATCTCATTAACCCGCTTTAGTGGAATTCTTCAAGAGAGTTCTAACCTGGAGACCCCCAACCCACCTGACGGCCCCAAGCTCCGCCCCCTTTGTGTCTTATCCCTCATTAGCATCTCATTTGCATGGCATATGTCATACATGTATATATATAGATATATATATACGAAACTTGCATCTCATTTGCATCTAATTATTCAGTTTTAGGGGCACTTTTAAACAGAGTTCTCACCTGCCCAGCTCACCTGGGCCCCCCAGCCCCACCTGACTGCCCCAAGCTCCGCCCCCTTGGTGTCCCACCCATAATTAGCATGATACATGTCATTTACATCTCATTTGCATACCGTTTGTGCCTCATTTGCATCACATAATTTGGTTTTTAGCGAGTTCTCACTTGCCCAGCTCACCTGGACACCCCAAACCCACCTGGATGCCCCAAGCTCCGCCCCCTTTGTGTTTCACACGCCATTTGCCTCTCATTTGCATGGCATTTGTGAGGTGTTTGTGCTTAATTTGCATCTCATTATTCAGTTTTAGCGGAATTCTTCAGAGAGTTCTCACCTGGCGATCCCCAAACCCCGCCCAGCCCCACCTGATGGCTCCAGCCACGCCCCTTTGCGTCCCGAGCCTCATTAGCATCTCATTAGCATCTCATTAAATCGGTTTTCCTGGGGTTTTGCCGCATTCTTACCTGTCTGATTCACCTGGAGCCTGGCCAACCCCAGCCTGACTCCTCCCACACCCAGCCCCCATTTGCATCTCATTTGCATAGAATCGCACCTCATTTGCATATCTGGAGGCGGGGTTCTCTGCTCACCTGCCCAGCTCACCTGGAGATTCAGGCAGAGTCCGGCTACAAGCCACACCCTCCCGTGCCTCATTAAACTGTGCATAATTTGCATGTAATTAACACTTAATTAGCATCTGATTTGCATACCTGTAGCAGCAATTGGGCCCCTCACCTGGAGCCATCGCTTCACCTGTACAGGTGTGACCAAACCCCACCTGTCCCTAATTAATTCCCCCGTTAATCCCCCAATGATTCCCAGACTAATTGGCATCTCATTAGCATGCAATTAGCATACAATTCCCACCTCTTTACCTCTGCCCAGAGCCGCTGACCTGGAGCCATCACTGCATCTGCACAGGTGTGACCAAACCACACCTGTCCCTAATTAATTCCCCCGTTAATTCCCCAATAATTCCCACATTAATTAGCATCTCATTAGCATGCAATTAGCGCCAATCAGGCACCATTTCCACCTTTCTACCTCTGCCAAGGCCGGCACACCTGGACGCCATCAGCTCCTGTACAGGTGTGACCAACCCCATTGCGCCTAACATAACCGCTGCATAAAACCCGCATAATTAAGACCTCATTTGCATATAATTTACATACCGGTAGCAGTAATTGGGCCCCTTTTTCACTCTCCTACTCATGTCTGGAGCTGCTCACCTGGAGCCCATCACTGCCCGCACAGGTGTGACCAAACCACACCTGTCCTTAGCGCAACCCCCAATAAAAAAACACAATTAAGACCTCATTAGCATATCATTTGCATACCGGTAGCAGTAATTGGGCGCGGACCAGACGGTGAGCACGGTCTCCCCAAAGCGCCACTTGCAGCCCTCCATGACGAGCTGGTGTCCCCCAGCCCCACCTGTCCCCCAGGTAACTCCCAATAATTTACTGCATAATTACTGCCTAATTAGCATATAATTACCATAAAACAAACACTAATCAGGCACCATTTCCACCTTTCTACCTCTGTCGAGACCGGCACACCTGGACCCCATCAGCTCCTGTACAGGTGTGACCAACCCCATTGCACCTAACACAACCACTGCATAAAACCCGCGTAATTAAGGCCTCATTAGCATCTCATTAGCATGCAATTAGCACAAATTGGGTCCCTTTTTCACTCTCCTACTCATGTCTGGAGCTGCTCACCCGGAGCCCATCACTGCCTGCACAGGTGTGACCAAACCACACCTGTCCTTAGCACAACCCCCAGTAAATAACCGCATAATTAAGACCTCATTAGCATCTCATTTACATACCGGTAGCAGCAATTGGGCGCGGACCAGACGGTGAGCACGGTCTCGCCGAAGTGCCACTTGTAGCCCTCCATGACGAGCTGGTGTCCCCCAGCCCCACCTGTCCCCCAGGTAACTCCCAATCAAAAACCACCTCATTAGCATATCATTAGCATGTAATTAGCATACCAGTAGCAGTAATTGGGCCCCTTTTTCACTCTCCTACTCATGTCTGGAGCTGCTCACCTGGAGCCCATCACTGCCTGCGTAGGTGTGACCGAACCACACCTGTACGTGATAACACTACCGCATAAAACCTGCATAATTAGGACTTAATTAGCATATAATTAGCATACCGGTAGCAGTAATTGGGCCCCTTTTTCACTCTCCTACTCACGTCTGGAGCTCCTCACCTGGAGCCCATCACTGCCCGCACAGGTGTGACCAAACCACACCTGTCCTTAACGCAACCCCCAATAAAAAACCCCATAATTAAGACCTCATTTGCATATAATTTACATACCGGTAGCAGTAATTGGGCGCGGACCAGACGGTGAGCACGGTCTCCCCGAAGTGCCACTTGTAGCCCTCCATGACGAGCTGGTGTCCCCCAGCCCCACCTGTCCCCCAGGTATCTCCCAACCAAAAACCACTTCATTAGCATATAGTTTGCATATAATTAGCATACCGGTAGCAGTAATTGGGCCCCTTTTTCACTCTCCTGCTCATGTCTGGAGCTGCTCACCTGGAGCCCATCACTGCCTGCACAGGTGTGACCAAACCACACCTGTACATTATAACACTACCGCATAAAACCTGCATAATTAGGACTTAATTAGCATATAATTTACATACCGGTAGCAGTAATTGGGCGCGGACCAGACGGTGAGCACGGTCTCCCCGAAGTGCCACTTGTAGCCCTCCATGACGAGCTGGTGTCCCCCAGCCCCACCTGTCCCCCAGGTATCTCCCAATCAAAAACCACTTCATTAGCATATAGTTTGCATATAATTAGCATACCAGTAGCAGTAATTGGGCCCCTTTTTCACTCTCCTGCTCATGTCTGGAGCTGCTCACCTGGAGCCCATCACTGCCTGCACAGGTGTGACCGAACCACACCTGTACGTGATAACAGTACCGCATAAAACCCACATAATTAAGACCTCATTAGCATATGATTAGCATACCGATAGCAGTAATCGGGCGCGGACCAGACGGTGAGCACGGTCTCCCCAAAGTGCCACTTGTAGCCCTCCATGACGAGCTGGTGTCCCCCAGCCCCACCTGTCCCCCAGGTAACTCCCAATCAAAAACCACTTCATTAGCATATCATTAGCATCTCATTTACATACCGGTAGCAGTAATTGGGCGCGGACCAGACGGTGAGCACGGTCTCGCCGAAGTGCCACTTGTAGCCCTCCATGACGAGCTGGTGGGCGCGGCAGATCATGGAGACCTCGTTGGCGGCGTTGAACTGCGCCACCACGTCGGAGCCGAACAGGTAACCCGCGCCGCGCGGCGACACGCCCCAGCCCGTGGTGTCTGACACGCCAAGGACACGCGAGACACACGTCAGCGACACGGGAGATGAAAAACAAGGAAAAAAACCGCGAGAAAATCGCAAAAAATTTGGGGGTTTTACGATGAAATTTGGGGTTTTTAGGATGAAATTTGGATGGATCGGCACCAAAAAATTCACTTAAAAATGGACAGAATTGGTCACAGCGAGGGACAAGTGAGGGACATGTCAGGGACATGCCAAGGACATGAGAGATAAGAAATACACAAAAAAGAGGAAAAAAACCCCGAAAAAATCGCAAAAAATTTGGGGTTTTTATGATAAATTTTGGATGAATTGGCCTCAAAAAGTTCGCTTAAAAATTCACTTAAAAATGGATGGAATTGGTCACAGTGAGGGACAGGTGAGGGACAGGTGAGGGACATGTGAGGGACATGTCAAGGACATGTGAGATAAAAAATATTAAAAAAAAAAGGAAAAAAAACGCGAAAAAAATGGAAAAAATTTGGAGTTTTTACGATGAAATTTGGATGAATCAGCCCCAAAAAATTCGCTTAAAAATTCACTTAAAAATTCACGGAATTGGTCACAGTGAGGGACGTGTGAGGGACATGTGAGGGACACGCCAAGGACATGTGAGATAAAAAATACGGAAAAAAAAAGGAAAAAAACTCCGAAAAAATCGCAAAAAATTTGGGGTTTTTACAATGAAATTTGGAGTTTTTATGACGAAATTTGGATGGATCGGCACCAAAAAATTCACTTAAAAATGGACGGAATTGGTCACGGTGAATGACAGGCGAGGGACATGTGAGGAACATGCGAGGGACATGTGAGATGAAAAATACCCAAAAAAAAGGAAAAAAAACCCCAAAAAATCGCAAAAAATTTGGAGGTTTTATGATAAAATTTGGATGAATTGGCCTCAAAAAATTCACTTAAAAATTCACGGAATTGGTCACAGCGAGGGACAGGTGAGGGACACGTGAAGGACAGGTGAGGGACATGTTAGGGACATGTCAAGGACATGAGAATTAAGAAATACCCAAAAAAGAGGAAAAAAACCCCGAAAAAATTGCAAAATATTTGAGGTTTTTACAATGAAGTTTGGAGTTTTTATGATGAAATTTGGATGAATTGGCCTCAAAAAATTCACTTAAAAATTCATGGAATCAATCACAGTGAGGGACAGGTCAAGGACATGTGAGGGACACGAGAGGGACATGTGAGATTAAAAATACCCAAAAAAAAGAAAAAAAAAACCAAAAAATCGCAAAAAATTTGGAGTTTTTATGATAAAATTTGGATGGATCGGCCTCAAAAAATTCACTTAAAAATTCACTTAAAAATTCACTTAAAAATGGACAGAATCGATCACAGTGAGGGACAGGTGAGGGACATGTGAGGGACACGCCAAGGACATGTGAGATAAAAAATATGCAAAAAAAAAGGAAAAAAACCCAAAAAAAATCGCAAAAAATTTGGGGTTTTTACAATGAAATTTGGGGTTTTTATGACGAAATTTGGATGAATTGGCCCCAAAAAATTCACTTAAAAATGGATGGGATTGGTCACAGTGAAGGACAGGTGAGGGACAGGTGAGGGATATGTGAGGGACATGCCAAGGACATGTGAGATGAAAAATATCCAAAAAAAAAGGAAAAAAAACGCAAAAAAAATGGAAAAAATTTGGGGTTTTTATGATAAAATTTGGAGTTTTTATGATAAAATTTGGATAAATTGGCCTCAAAAAATTCACTTAAAAATGGATGGGATTGGTCACAGTGAAGGACAGGTGAGGGACATGTGAGGGACATGTGAGGGACGTGTCAAGGACGTGAGATGAAAAATACCCAAAAAAACGGAAAAAAAACACCAAAAAATCTCAAAAAATTTGGGGTTTTTACGATGAAATTTGGATGAATTGGCCCAAAAAAATTCACTTAAAAATTCACTTAAAAATTCACGGAATCGGTCACAGTGAGGAACATGTGAAGAACATGCCAAGGACATGTGAGATGAAAAATACCCGAAAAAAAGGAAAAAAAACCCGAAAAAAATCGCAAAAAATTTGGAGTTTTTACGAAAAAATTTGGATGAATTGGCCCCAAAAATCAGCGAAATTCACTCAAAAATTCAGTGAATTTTGAAGTGAATTTTTGGGGTCGATTTCGTGAATTTTGGGGTCAAATCTTTGGGATTTTGGAATGAAATTTTCACAATTTTGGGGATTTTTTTAGGATTTTTTTTGGGTTTTTGGTGTCTCTCACTGTGCCCAATACATTGAATTTTTCAGTGAATTTCGCTGATTTTTAGGACCAATTTGGTGAATTTTGGGGTGAAATCTTCACAATTTTGGGGATTTTTTGAGGCATTTTTTTGGGGATTAATGGGAATAATCCAAGAATTTTTGGAGCGGATTCAGGCGATTTTTGGGGCCAATTTTGTGAATTTTGGGCTGAAATCTTTGGGGTTTTTTGGATTTTTTTGGGATTTTTGGGGTCCCTCACTTGTCCCTCACTGGGACCAATTTTGTGAATTTTTAATTGAATTTTTGTGGTCAATTTAGGGAATTTTGGGGTCAAATCTTCGGGATTTTTTCAGGGTTTTTGGGGGGTTTTTTGGTGTCCCTCACTGTGCCCAATACATTGAATTTTTCAGTGAATTTCGCTGAATTTTGGGGCCAATTTCATGAATTTTGGGGTGAAACCTTCACCATTTTGGGGATTTTTTGAGGCATTTTTTGGGGATTAATGGGAATAATCCAAGAATTTTCGGACCGGATTCAGGTGATTTTTGGGGCCAATTTCTTGAATTTTGGGTTAAAATCTTCGGGATTTTTTTGATTTTTTTAGGATTTTTGGTGTCCCTCCCCTGTCCCTCACTGTAACCAATTTTGTGAATTTTTCAGTGAATTTTTGGGGTCGATTTAATGAATTTTGGGGTCAAATCTTCGGGATTTTGGGGTAAAATCTTCACAATTTTGGGGATTTTTTTAGGATTTTTTTTTGATTTTTGGTGTCCCTCCCTATGCCCAATACATTGAATTTTTCAGTGAATTTCGCTGATTTTTGGGGCCAATTTCGTGAATTTTGGGGTGAAACTTTCGAGATTTTTTGGATTTTTTTAGAATTTTTGGGGTCCCTCCCCTGTCCCTCACTGTAACCAATTTTATGAATTTTGAAGTGAATTTTTAGGGTCAATTTAATGAATTTTGGAGTCAAATCTTTGGGATTTTTTTAGGATTTATTAGGTTTTTGGTGTCCCTCACTGTGCCCAATACATTGAATTTTTCAGTGAATTTCGCTGATTTTTGGGGCCAATTTCGTGAATTTTGAGCTAAAAACTTCAGGAATTTTTGAATTTTTTCAGGATTTTTTGGGGTTTTTTGTGCCCAGCCCTATCCCTCACTGTAACCAATTTTGTGAATTTTGAAGTGAATTTTTGGGGTCAATTTAATGAATTTTGGGGTCAAATCTTTGGGATTTTTTTAGGATTTTTTTGGGGTTTTTGGTGTCCCTCACTGTAACAAATTCAATGAATTTTTCAGTGAATTTCGCTGATTTTTAGGACCAATTTCATGAATTTTGGGGTGAAATCTTCACAATTTTGGGCATTTTTTGAGGAATTTTTGGGGGATTATTGTGAATAATCCAAGAATTTTTGGACCGGATTCAGGCGATTTTTGGGGCCAATTTTGTGAATTTTGGGCTGAAATCTTCGGGGTTTTTTGGATTTTTTTGGGATTTTTGGGGTCCCTCACTTGTCCCTCACTGGGACCAATTTTGTGAATTTTTAATTGAATTTTTGGGGTCAATTTAATGAATTTTGGGGTCAAATCTCTGGGATTTTGGGGTAAAATTTTCACAATTTTGGGCATTTTTTTAGGATTTTTTTGGGGTTTTTTGGTGTCCCTCCCTGTGCCCAATACATTGAATTTTTCAGTGAATTTCGCTGATTTTTGGGGCGAATTTGGTGAATTTTGGGGTGAAATCTTCACAATTTTGAGGATTTTTTGAGGCATTTTTTGGGGATTAATGTGAATAATGCAAGAATTTTTGGACCGGATTCAGGCGATTTTTGGGGCCAATTTTGTGAGTTTTGGGTGAAAATCTTTGGGGTTTTTTTGATTTTTTTAGGATTTTTGGGGTCCCTCACGGTAACCAATTTTGTGAATTTTTCAGGGAATTTTTGGGGTCGATTTAATGAATTTTGGGGTCAAATCTTTGGGATTTTGGGGCAAAATATTCACAATTTTGGGGATTTTTTTAGGATTTTTTTTGGGTTTTTTGGTGTCCCTCACTGTGCCCAATACATTGAATTTTTCAGTGAATTTCGTTGATTTTTGGGGCCAATTTTGTGAATTTTGGGGTGAAATCTTCATAATTTTGGGGATTTTTTGAGGCATTTTTTTGGGGATTAATGGGAATAATCCAAGAATTTTTGGAGCGGATTCAGGCGATTTTTGGGGCCAATTTTGTGAATTTTGGGTTAAAATCTTCGGGGTTTTTTTGATTTTTTTAGGATTTTTGGGGTCCCTCACCTGTCCCTCACTGTAACCAATTTTGTGAATTTTTCAGTGAATTTTTGGGGTCAATTTAATGAATTTTGGGGTCAAATCTTTGGGATTTTTTTAGGATTTTTGGGGGGTTTTTTGGTGTCCCTCACTGTGCCCAATACATTGAATTTTTCAGTGAATTTCGCTGATTTTTGGGGCTAATTTCGTGAATTTTGGGGTGAAATCTTCACAATTTTGGGGATTTTTTGAGGAATTTTTGGGGGATTATTGTGAACAATCCAAGAATTTTTGGTCCGGATTCAGGCAATTTTTGGGGCCAATTTTGTGAATTTTGGGCTGAAATCTTTGGGATTTTTTTGGATTTTTTTTGGATTTTTGGGGTCCCTCCCCTGTCCCTCACTGTAACCAATTTTGTGAATTTTTCAGTGAATTTTTGGGGTCAATTTAATGAATTTTGGGGTCAAATCTTTGGGATTTTTTTAGGATTTTTTGGGGGGTTTTTTGGTGTCCCTCACTGTGCCCAATACATTGAATTTTTCAGCGAATTTCGCTGATTTTTGGGGCCAATTTCGTGAATTTTGGGGTGAAATCTTCACAATTTTGGGGATTTTTTGAGGCATTTTTTTGGTGATTAATGTGAAAAATCCAAGAATTTTTGGACCGGATTCAGGCGATTTTTGGGGCCAATTTTGTGAATTTTGGGCTGAAACTTTCGAGATTTTTTGGATTTTTTTAGAATTTTTGGGGTCCCTCCCCTGTCCCTCACTGTAACCAATTTTGTGAATTTTTCAGTGAATTTTTGGGGTCAATTTAGGGAATTTTGGGGTCAAATCTTTGGGATTTTTTTAGGGTTTTTGGGGGGTTTTTGGTGTCCCTCACCGTGCCCAATACATTGAATTTTCCAGCGAATTTCGCTGATTTTTGGGGCCAATTTCGTGAATTTTGAGCTAAAAACTTCAGGAATTTTTGAATTTTTTCAGGATTTTTTGGGGTTTTTTGTGCCCAGACCTGTCCCTCACTGTAACCAATTTTGTGAATTTTTCAGTGAATTTTTGGGGTCAATTTAATGAATTTTGGGGTCAAATCTTTGGGATTTTTTTAGGATTTTTTGGGGGGTTTTTTGGTGTCCCTCACTGTGCCCAATACATTGAATTTTTCAGCGAATTTCGCTGATTTTTGGGGCCAATTTCGTGAATTTTGGGGTGAAATCTTCACAATTTTGGGGATTTTTTGAGGCATTTTTTTGGTGATTAATGTGAAAAATCCAAGAATTTTTGGACCGGATTCAGGCGATTTTTGGGGCCAATTTTGTGAATTTTGGGCTGAAACTTTCGAGATTTTTTGGATTTTTTTAGAATTTTTGGGGTCCCTCCCCTGTCCCTCACTGTAACCAATTTTGTGAATTTTTCAGTGAATTTTTGGGGTCAATTTAGGGAATTTTGGGGTCAAATCTTTGGGATTTTTTTAGGGTTTTTGGGGGTTTTTGGTGTCCCTCACCGTGCCCAATACATTGAATTTTCCAGCGAATTTCGCTGATTTTTGGGGCCAATTTCGTGAATTTTGAGCTAAAAACTTCAGGAATTTTTGAATTTTTTCAGGATTTTTTGGGGTTTTTTGTGCCCAGACCTATCCCTCACTGTAACCAATTTTGTGAATTTTTCGGTGAATTTTTGTGGTCAATTTAGGGGATTTTGGGGTCAAATCTTTGGGATTTTTTCAGGGTTTTTGGGGGGTTTTTTGGTGTCCCTCACTGTGCCCAATACATTGAATTTTTCAGTGAATTTCGCTGATTTTTGGGGCCAATTTCATGAATTTTGGGGTGAAACCTTCACCATTTTGGGGATTTTTTGAGGCATTTTTTGGGGAGTTTTGGGGATTTTTGGTGTCCCTCACTGTGCCCAATACATTGAATTTTTCAGTGAATTTCGCTGATTTCTGGGGCCATTTTAGCAAATTTTGGGCTAAAACCTTCGGGATTTTTTTAATTTTTCCCGGATTTTTTCGGGGTTTTTTTGTGCCCAGCTGTGCCCAGGTGTGCCAGCTGTGCCCAAGTGTGCCCAAGTGTGCCCAGGTGTGCCCAGCTGTCCCTCACTGGCACCAACTCGGTGAATTTTCAGGCGAATTTTTGCTGCCAATTTCACGCATTTTGGGCTAAAATCTTCGGGAGTTTTTTAATCTTTCCCGGATTTCTTCGGGGTTTTTTGTGCCCAGACCTGACCCACACTGTGCCCAAATCCCTGAATTTTGAAGTGAATTTTTGGGGTCAATTTAATGAATTTTAAGGTAAAATCTTTGGGATTTTTTGGGGTTTTTTTTGGTGTCCCTCACTGTGCCCAATGCATTGAATTTCGCTGATTTTTGGGGCCAATTTCGTGAATTTTGGGCTGAAACCTTCGGGATTTTTTTTATTTTTTCCGGACTTTTTGGGGGTTTTTTGTACCCAGGTGTGCCCAGGTGTGCCCAGGTGTGCCCAGCTGTCCCTCACTGGCGCCAACTCAGTGAATTTTCAGGCGAATTTTTGCTGCCAATTTCATGAATTTTGGGCTAAAATCTTCGGGATTTTTTTAATTTTTCCCGGATTTTTGGGGGGTTTTTTGTGCCCAGGTGTGCCCAGGTGTGCCCAGCTGTGCCCAGGTGTGCCCAGGTGTGCCCAGGTACCTTCGGGGTCGGACCAGAGCAGGTCGCACATGGGGCCGTCGTGCGGCACCTCCTGCTTGCGGTCGATGGTGCGGATCTGGTCCAGGGTCTGGATGGACGGCGAGAGGCCCCCGTGCACGCAGAAAATCTGAAAATTTTGGAGCATTTTGGGTTAAAATCGGCAATTTTGGACATTTTTGGTTTTTGGGTATTTTGGGGTTTTGGGGGGTTTTGGGGTATTTTGGAATATTTTGGGTATTTGGGACAGGGATCTGGTCCAGGGTCTGGATGGACGGCGAGAGGCCCCCGTGCACGCAGAAAATCTGAAAATTTTGGGGCGTTTTGGGTTAAAATCGGCAATTTTGGGCATTTTTGATTTTTGGGTATTTTGGGGGTTTTGGGGTGTGTGGGATTTTTGGGGTTTTTGGGGTATTTGGGGTCCTTTTGGACAGGAAAAGGGACAGGGAGAGGCCCCCGTGGACGCAGAAAATCTGAAAATTTGGGACATTTTGGGTTAAAATCGGCAATTTTGGGCATTTGGGATTATTGGGACATTTGAGACATTTGGGGTTTTTGGGGTGTTTCGGGATACTTTAGAATATTTGGGATATTTTGGGATATTTGGGAAATTTTAGGAAATTTGGGACATTTGGTACATTTAGGGTATTTGGGATATTTGGGATATTTTGGAATATTTGGGACATTTTGGGTTAAAACCAGCAATTTTGGACATTTGGGATTATTGGGATATTTGGGACATTTGGGGTTTTTGGGATATTTTGGGATATTTCGGGTATTTGGGATATTTGGGGTATTTGAGACATTTGGGATATTTTGGAATATTTGGGTTATTTGGGACATTTGGGATATTTTGGGATATTGGGGAAATTTTAGGAAATTTGGGACATTTGGTGTATTTAGGGTATTTGGGATATTTGGGATATTTTGGGGTATTTGGGACATTTTGGGGTATTTTGGAATATTTGGGGTTTTTTGGGGTATTTGGGACAGGGTCTGGATGGACGGCGAGAGGCCCCCGTGGACACAGAAAATCTGAAAATTTTGGGGCATTTTGGGTTAAAATCGGCAATTTTGAATACTTTTAACTTTTGGGTATTTTGGGGTTTTTGGGGGTTTTTGGGTTTTTGGGGTTTTTGGGGTATTTGGGGTCACTGTGGACAGGAAAAGGAACAGGGAGAGGCCCCCGTGCACACAGAAAATCTGAAAATTTTGGAGCATTTTGGGTTAAAATCGGCAATTTTGGACATTTAGGATTTTTGGGTATTTTGGGGTTTTTGGGGTGTTTGAGACATTTTACACATTTGGGTCATTTTGGGGTATTTGGGGTATTTGGGACAGGGTCTGGATGGACGGCGAGAGGCCCCCGTGCACGCAGAAAATCTGAACATTTTGGGACATTTTGGGTTAAAATCGGCAATTTTGGGCATTTTTGATTTCTGGGTATTTTGGGGTTTTTGGGGTATTTTGGGATATTTGGGGTTTTTTGGGATATTTTGGGTATTTGGGACAGGGATCTGGTCCAGGGCATGGATGGACGGCGAGAGGCCCCCGTGCACGCAGAAAATCTGAAAATTTTGGAGCATTTTGGGTTAAAATCGGCAATTTTGGACATTTGGGATTTTTGGGTATTTTGGGGTTTTTGGGGTGTTTGAGACATTTTACACATTTGGGTCATTTTGGGGTATTTTGGGATATTTGGGGTTTTTTGGGTCATTTTGGGGTATTTGGGGCCAGGGTCTGGATGGACGGCGAGAGGCCCCCGTGGACGCAGAAAATCTGAAAATTTTGGCACATTTTGGGTTAAAATCGGCAATTTTGAATACTTTTAACTTTTGGGTATTTTGGGGTTTTTGGGGGTTTTTGGGATTTTTGGGGTTTTTGGGGTATTTGGGGTCATTGTGGACAGGAAAAGGAACAGGGAGAGGCCCCCGTGCACGCAGAAAATCTGAAAATTTTGGAGCATTTTGGGTTAAAATCGGCAATTTTGGACATTTAGGATTTTTGGGTATTTTGGGGTTTTTGGGGTGTTTGAGACATTTTACACATTTGGGTCATTTTGGGGTATTTGGGGTATTTGGGGCCAGGGTCTGGATGGACGGCGAGAGGCCCCCATGCACACAGAAAATCTGAAAATTTTGGAGCACTTTGGGTTAAAATCGGCAATTTTGGACATTTAGGATTTTTGGGTATTTTGGGGGTTTTGGGGTGTGTGGGATTTTTGGGGTTTTTGGAATATTTGGGGTCATTGTGGACATGAAAAGGGACAGGGAGAGGCCCCCGTGGACGCAGAAAATCTGAAAATTTTGGGGCATTTTGGGTTAAAATCGGCAATTTTGGACATTTCTGATTTTGGGGTATTTTGGGGTTTCTGGGGTGTTTGGGACAGGGATCTGGTCCAGGGTCTGGATGGACGGCGAGAGGCCCCCGTGGACACAGAAAATCTGAAAATTTTGGGGCATTTTGGGTTAAAATCGGCAATTTTGGACATTTTTCATTTTGGGGTATTTTGGGGTTTTTGGGGTATTTGGGGCCAGGGTCTGGATGGACGGCGAGAGGCCCCCGTGGACGCAGAAAATCTGAAAATTTGGGACATTTTGGGTTAAAATCGGCAATTTTGGGCATTTGGGATTATTGGGACATTTGAGACATTTGGGGTTTTTGGGGTGTTTTGGGATACTTTGGAATATTTGGGATATTTTGGGATATTTGGGAAATTTTAGGAAATTTGGGACATTTGGTACATTTAGGGTATTTGGGATATTTGGGATATTTCGGAATATTTGGGACATTTTGGGTTAAAATCGGCAATTTTGGACATTTGGGATTATTGGGATATTTGGGACATTTGGGGTTTTTGGGATATTTTGGGATATTTCGGGTATTTGGGATATTTGGGGTATTTGAGACATTTGAGATATTTTGGAATATTTGGGTTATTTGGGACATTTGGGATGTTTTGGGATATTGGGGAAATTTTAGGAAATTTGGGACATTTGGTGTATTTAGGGTATTTGGGATATTTGGGATATTTTGGGGTATTTTGGAATATTTGGGGTTTTTGGGGTATTTGGGACAGGGTCTGGATGGACGGCGAGAGGCCCCCGTGGACGCAGAAAATCTGAAAATTTTGGGACATTTTGGGTTAAAATCAGCAATTTTGGACATTTATGATTTTTGGGTATTTTGGGTATTTTGGGGTTTTTGGGGTTTTTGGGGTATTTTGGAATATTTGGGGTTTTTGGGGTATTTGGGGCCAGGGTCTGGATGGACGGCGAGAGGCCCCCGTGCACGCAGAAAATCTGAAAATTTTGGGCCGTTTTGGGTTAAAATCGGCAATTTTGGACATTTTTGGTTTTTGGGTATTTTGGGGTTTTTGGGTGTGTGGGATTTTTGGGGTATTTTGGGATAATTGGGGTATTTGTGGTAATTGGTCCAGGGTCTGGATGGACGGCGAGAGGCCCCCATGGACGCAGAAAATCTGAAAATTTTGGGACATTTTGGGTTAAAATCGGCAATTTTGGACATTTTTCATTTTTGGGTATTTTGGGGGTTTTGGGGTGTTTGAGACATTTTACACATTTGGGTCATTTTGGGTCATTTTGGGGTATTTGGGACAGGGTCTGGATGGACGGCGAGAGGCCCCCGTGCACGCAGAAAATCTGAAAATTTTGGAGCATTTTGGGTTAAAATCGGCAATTTTAGGCATTTTGGATTTTTGGGTATTTTGGGGGTTTTGGGGTGTGTGAGATTTTTGGGGTTTTTGGAATATTTGGGGTCATTGCGGACAGGAAAAGGGACAGGGAGAGGCCCCCGTGCACGCAGAAAATCTGAAAATTTTGGGGCGTTTTGGGTTAAAATCGGCAATTTTGGACATTTTTCATTTTTGGGTATTTTGGGGTTTTTGGGGGGTTTTGGGGTTTTTGGGGTGTTTGGGATATTTTGGGTATTTGGGACAGGGATCTGGTCCAGGGTCTGGATGGACGGCGAGAGGCCCCCGTGCACGCAGAAAATCTGAAAATTTTGGAGCATTTTGGGTTAAAATCGGCAATTTTGAATACTTTTAACTTTTGGGTATTTTGGGGTTTTTGGGGGTGTTTGGGATATTTTGGGGTTTTTGGGATTTTTGGGGGTATTTGGGGTCATTCTGGACAGGAAAAGGAACAGGGAGAGGCCCCCGTGGACGCAGAAAATCTGAAAATTTTGGCACATTTTGGGTTAAAATCGGCAATTTTGGACATTTAGGATTTTTGGGTATTTTTGGGTTTTTGGGGTGTTTGAGACATTTTACACATTTGGGTCATTTTGGGGTATTTGGGGTATTTGGGACAGGGTCTGGATGGACGGCGAGAGGCCCCCGTGCACGCAGAAAATCTGAAAATTTTGGGACATTTTGGGTTAAAATCGGCAATTTTGGACATTTTTCATTTTTCGGTATTTTGGGGTTTTTGGGGGGTTTTGGGGTTTTTGGGGTTTTTGGGGCCGGGATCTGGTCCAGGGTCTGGATGGACGGCGACAGGCCCCCGTGGACGCAGAAAATCTGAAAATTTTGGAGCATTTTGGGTTAAAATCGGCAATTTTGGACATTTTTCATTTTTGGGTATTTTGGGGTTTTGGGGGGTTTTGGGTTTTTTGGGGTTTTTGGGCTATTTTGGGTATTTGGGACAGGGATCTGGTCCAGGGTCTGGATGGACGGCGAGAGGCCCCCGTGGACGCAGAAAATCTGAAAATTTTGGCACATTTTGGGTTAAAATCGGCAATTTTGGACATTTTTGATTTTGGGGTATTTTGGGGTTCTCGGGACATTCCCAGCTGTGCCCAAGTGTCCCCAAACCCCCAAATTTCACCAATTTTCCCCCAATTTTTGTTGGCTTGCCCCCCCAGGTGTGCCCAAATCCCGCAATATTCACCAATTTTCCCCAATTTTCGCAAATTTTCCCCCAATTTTCACCAATTTTCACCCATTTTCCCCCAATTTTCACCCATTTTCCCCCAATTTTGACCAATTTTCCGCAATTTTCACCAGTTTCCCGCAGTTTTTCCCAATTTTCCCCCAATTTTCACCAATTTACTCGATTTTCACCCATTTTCCCCCAAATTTCACCCATTTTCCCCCAATTTTCACCAATTTTCCCCCAACTTTCCCCCAATTTTCACCAATTTTCCCCAATTTTCACCAATCTTCCCCCAATTTTCACCATTTTCCCCCAATTTTCACCAATTTCCCCCAATTTTTCCCAATTTTCCCCCAATTTTCACCAATTTACCCGATTTCCACCCATTTTCCCCCAATTTTCCCCCAATTTTCACCAACTTTCCCCCAATTTTCACCAATTTTTGCCCAATTTTCACCCATTTTCCCCCAATTTTCACCGACTTTTGCCCAACTTTTGCCGTTTGCCCCCCTCAGGTGTATCCCAGGTGTGCCCAAGTGTGCCCAGGTGTGTTCCTGTCCCCCCCAGGTGTGCCCAGGTGTCCCCAAACCCCTCCCAGCTCTGCCGAGGCGTGTTCCCATCCCTCCCGGGTGTGCCCAGGTGTGTCCCAGGTGTGCCCAGGTGTCCCCAAACCCCTCCCAGGTGTGCCCAGGTGTGTTCCTATCCCTGCCCCAGGTGTGCCTAGGTGTGCCCCAGGTGTGTCCCACCTGCCCCAAGTGTGCCCCAGGTGTGTTTCTATCCCCCCCAGGTGTGCCCAGGTGTGTTTCTATCCCCCCCAGGTGTGCCCAGGTGCGCTGACCTTGCCGTCGATGATGGCCGACAGGCTCAGGTAGTGCCACGCCT
Source organism: Melospiza melodia melodia (assembly GCF_035770615.1). Taxonomy (NCBI): domain Eukaryota; kingdom Metazoa; phylum Chordata; class Aves; order Passeriformes; family Passerellidae; genus Melospiza; species Melospiza melodia. The sequence goes on from NW_026948658.1 coordinate 56,074, forward strand.
CAGTGTCCCACCCGCCCCAGGTGTGTTCCCAGGTGTGCCCAGGTGTGTTTCTATCCCCCCCAGGTGCCCCAGGTGCGCTCACCTTGCCGTCGATGATGGCCGCCAGGCTCAGGTAGTGCCACGCCTCAGTGTCCCACCCGCCCCAGGTGTGCCCAGGTGTGCCCCCAGGTGCCCCCAGGTGTCCCCAAACCCCTCCCAGGTGCCCCCATGTGCCCCCAGGTGTGCCCAGGTGTGTTCCTATCCCCCCCAGGTGTGCCCAGGTGTGCCCAGGTGTATTTCTATCCCCCCCAGGTGTGTCCCAGGTGTGCCCAGGTGCCCCCAGGTGTGTCCCAGGTGCCCCCAGGTGTGCCCAGGTGCGCTGACCTTGCCGTCGATGATGGCCGACAGGCTCAGGTAGTGCCACACCTCAGTGTCCCACCCGCCCCAGGTGTGCCCAGGTGCCCCCAGGTGTGCCCAGGTGTGTTCCTACCCCTCCCAGGTGTGCCCAGGTGTGCCCAGGTGTGCCCAGGTGTGCCCAGGTGTGTTTCTATCCCCCCCAGGTGTGCCCGGGTGCGCTGACCTTGCCGTCGATGATGGCCGACAGGCTCAGGTAGTCGAAGATCTCGGTGCAGTAGCGCCACACGGTGACCGAGCCGTACTTGCGCAGGCACTCGTCGTAGAAGCCGTACACCTGCGTGATCTGACGGGACTCGTGATTGCCGCGGATCAGCGTGATCCGGTCCGGGTACCGCACCTGGGCAGGTGAGACACACCTGGGTCACACCTGGGTCACGTATGACACACCTGTGCTGTGTGTGACACATCTGTGGTGTCACCTGTGCTATGCACAGCACACCTGTGCCACACCTGCGTGATCTGCCGCGACTCGTGGTTGCCGCGGATCAGCGTGATCCGGTCCGGGCACCGCACCTGGACAGGTGAGACACACCAGGGTCACACCTGAGTCATGTATGACACACCTGTGCTGTGTGTGACACATCTACGGTGTCACCTGTGCCACACCTGCGTGATCTGCCGCGACTCGTGATTGCCGCGGATCAGCGTGATCCGGTCCGGGTACCGCACCTGGGCACAGGTAACACACCTGAGTCACGTATGACGCACCTGTGCTGTGTGTGACACACCTGTGCTATGTATAACCTATCCACGGTGTCACCTGTGCCACACCCGCGTGATCTGCCGCGACTCGTGATTGCCGCGGATCAGCGTGATCCAGTCCGGGCACCGCACCTGGGCACAGGTAACACACCTGGGCAGGTGAGACACACCTGGGTCATGTGTGACACACCTATGGCGTCACCTGTGCTGTGTGTGCCACACCTGTGCCACACCTGCGTGATCTGCCGCGACTCGTGGTTACCCCTGATCAGCGTGATCCGGTCTGGGTACCGCACCTGGGCACAGGTAACACACCTGAGTCAGGTACGGCATACATGGATCATGTATGATACACCTATGGCATCACCTGTGCCACGTACAGCACACCTGTGCCACACCTGCATGATCTGCCGCGACTCGTGGTTACCCCTGATCAGCGTGATCCGGTCCGGGTACCGCACCTGGGCAGGTGAGACACACCTGGGTCAGGTATGACACACCTGTGCTGTGTGTGACACACCTATGGTGTCACCTGTGCCACGTACAGCACACCTGTGCCACGCCTGCGTGATCTGCCGTGACTCGTGGTTGCCGCGGATCAGCGTGACCCGGTCCGGGTACCGCACCTGGGCACAGGTAACACACCTGGGTCAGGTACGACACACCTGGGTCAGGTATGACACACCTGGGTCAGGTATGACATACCTGGGTCATGTATGACACACCTGTGCTGTGTGTGACACACCTGTGCTGCGTATAACCCATCTATGGCATCACCTGCACCACACCTGCGTGATCTGCCGCGACTCGTGGTTGCCGCGGATCAGCGTGATCCGGTCCGGGTACCGCACCTGGGCACAGGTAACACACCTGGGTCACACCTGAGACATTTATAACACACATGTACTGGGTATGACACAGTGGGAGGGGTGTGCTCACACCCATCACACCTGTGCACACCTGTCTGTACCTGTCACACCTGTCTGTGCCCGTCCCAGGTGTGTCACGCCTGTCTGTACCTGTCACACCTGTCTGTACCTGTCCAGGTGTGTCCCACCTGTCTGTACCTGTCTGTACCTGTCACACCTGTGCACACCTGAGCACACCCGTGCACACCTGTCCAGGTGTGTCACACCTGTCTCACCTTGAGCGCCAGCAGCAGCAGGAAGGTCTCCACACTGTCTGTACCTGTCTGTACCTGTCCAGGTGTATCACACCCATCACACCTGTGCACACCTGTCCAGGTGTGTAACATCATCACACCCATGCACACCTGTCCAGGTGCTCTCACCTTGAGCGCCAGCAGCAGCAGGAACGTCTCCACGCTGTCTGTACCTGTCACAGGTGTGTCACACCTGTCGCACCTGTCTGTACCTGTCCAAGTGTGTCACACGCATCACACCTATCACACCTGTCTGTACCTGTCACACCTGTCTGTGCCTGTCACACCCATCACACCTGTGCACACCTGTCTCACCCTCAGCGCCAGCAGCAGCAGGAAGGTCTCTACACTGTCTGTACCTGTCCAGGTGTGTCACACCTGTCTGTACCTGTCACACCTGTACAGGTGAGCTCACCTTGAGCGCCAGCAGCAGCAGAAAGGTCTCCACGCTGTCTGTACCTGTCCAGGTGTGTCACACCTGTCTGTGCCTGTCTGTACCTGTCACACCTGTCTGTACCTGTCTGTGCCTGTGCACACCTGTCCCAGGTGTGTCATATCTGTCACACCTGTGCACACCTGTCCCAGGTGCTCTCACCTTCAGCGCCAGCAGCAGCAGGAAGGTCTCCACGCTGTCTGTACCTGTCCAGGTGTGTCACACCTGTCTGTACCTGTGCACACCTGTCTGTACCTGTCACACCTGTCTGTGCCTGTCACACCTGTCACACCTGTCACACCTGTCTGTACCTGTGCACACCTGTCTGTACCTGTGCACACCTGTCTAAACCTGTCACACCTGTCTGTGCCTGTCACACCTGTCTGTGCCTGTCACACTTGTCTGTACCTGTCACACCTGTCTGTGCCTGTCACACCTGTCTGTACCTGTCACACCTGTCTGTGCCTGTCACACCTGTCACACCTGTCACACCTGTCTGTACCTGTCACACCTCTCTGTACCGGTCACACCTGTCTGTACCTGTCTGTACCTGTCCAGGTGTGTCACACCCATGCACACCTGTGCACACCTGTCTCACCTTGAGCGCCAGCAGCAGCAGGAAGGTCTCCACGCTGTCTGCACCTGTCCCAGGTGTGTCACACCTGTCTGTACCTGTGCACACCTGTCCAGGTGTGTCACACCCATCACACCCATGCACACCTGTCCAGGTGCTCTCACCTTGAGCGCCAGCAGCAGCAGGAAGGTCTCCACGCTGTCTGAACCTGTCTATACCTGTCCAGGTGTGTCCCACCTGTCTGTACCTGTCACACCTGAGCACACCTGTGCACACCTGTCCAGGTGTGTCCCACCTGTCTGTACCTGTCACACCTGAGCACACCTGTGCACACCTGTGCACACCTGTCCAGGTGCTCTCACCTTGAGCGCCAGCAGCAGCAGGAAGGTCTCCACGCTGTCTGTACCTGTCCCAGGTGTGTCACACCTGTCTGTACCTGTGCACACCCCTCTGTACCTGTCGCACCTGTCTGTGCCTGTCCAGGTGTGTCACACGATCACACCCATGCACACCTGTCCAGGTGTGTCCCAGGTGCTCTCACCTTGAGCGCCAGCAGCAGCAGGAAGGTCTCCACGCTGTCTGTACCTGTCTGTACCTGTCCAGGTGTGTCACACCTATCACACCTGTCTGTACCTGTGCACACCTGTCCAGGTGTGTCACACCCATCACACCTGTGCACACCTGTCCAGGTGCTCTCACCTTGAGCGCCAGCAGCAGCAGGAAGGTCTCCACGCTGTCTGTGCCTGTCTGTACCTGTCCAGGTGTGTCACACCTGTCTGTACCTGTCACACCTGTCCCAGGTGTGTCACACCTGTCACACCCATGCACACCTGTCCAGGTGTGTCACACCTGTCTCACCTTGAGCGCCAGCAGCAGCAGGAAGGTCTCCGCGCTGTCTGTACCTGTCACACCTGTCTGTACCTGTGCACACCCGTCACACCTGTCACACCTGTCTGTACCTGTTGCACCTGTCTGTACCTGTCCAGGTGTGTCACACCCATCACACCTGAGCACACCTGTCTCACCTTGAGCGCCAGCACCAGCAGAAACGTCTCCACGCTGTCTGTGCCTGTCACAGGTGTGTCACACCTGTCTGTACCTGTCACACCTGAGCACACCTGTGCACACCTGTGCACACCTGTCCAGGTGCTCTCACCTTGAGCGCCAGCAGCAGCAGGAAGGTCTCCACGCTGTCTGCACCTGTCCAGGTGTGTCACACCTGTCTGTACCTGTGCACTCCTGTCCCAGGTGTGTCACACCTGTCTGTGCCTGTCCCAGGTGTGTCACACCTGTCTGTACCTGTCACACCTGTCTGTACCTGTCCAGGTGTGTCACACCTGTCTGTGCCTGTGCACACTTGTCCAGGTGTGTCACACTATCACACCTGTGCACACCTGTCCAGGTGCTCTCATCTTGAGCGCCAGCAGCAGCAGGAAGGTCTCCACGCTGTCTGTACCTGTCACACCTGTCCCAAGTGTGTCACACCCGTCACACCCGTGCACACCTGTCTGTACCTCTCTGTACCTGTCTGTACCTGTCCAGGTGCTCTCACCTTGAGCGCCAGCAGCAGCAGGAAGGTCTCCACGCTGTCTGTACCTGTCCAGGTGTGTCACACCTGTCTGTACCTGTGCACACCTGTCCCAGGTGTGTCACACCTGTCTGTGCCTGTCCCAGGTGTGTCACACCTGTCTGTACCTGTCACACCTGTCTGTACCTGTCCAGGTGTGTCACACCTGTCTGTACCTGTGCACACCTGTCCCAGGTGTGTCACACCTGTCTGTGCCTGTCCCAGGTGTGTCACACCTGTCTGTACCTGTCACACCTGTCTGTACCTGTCCAGGTGTGTCACACCTGTCTGTACCTGTGCACCCCCCTCTGTACCTGTCGCACCTGTCTGTACCTGTCCAGGTGTGTCACACCTGTCTGTACCTGTCACACCTGTCCAGGTGTGTCACACCTGTCACACCTGTGCACACCTGTCCAGGTGCTCTCACCTTGAGCGCCAGCAGCAGCAGAAACGTCTCCACGCTGTCTGTACCTGTCCAGGTGTGTCACACCTGTCTGTACCTGTGCACTCCTGTCCAGGTGTGTCACACCTGTCTGTACCTGTGCACACCTGTCCAGGTGTGTCCCACCTGTCTCACCTTGAGCGCCAGCAGCAGCAGGAAGGTCTCCACGCTGTAGAAGCCGCGGTCGACGAAGTCGCCCATGAACAGGTAATTCGTCTCCGGGACATCCCCGCCCACCTGCGCAGGTGAGACGGGACAGGTGAGCGACGGGAAAACCCCAAAAAAAAATCACAGAAAAGCCTCAAGATTCCACCCCGAAATTCACCGAATCGGCCCCAAAAATCAGCGAAATTCACCCAAAAATTCACAGAATTGGGCACGGGTGACAGACACCAAAAAAACGCAAAAATCCTAAAAAATACCAAAGATTTGACCCCAAAATTCACTGAATTGACCCCAAAAATTCACTTAAAAATTCACTGAATTGGGCACAGTGAGGGGCACCAAAAAACCCCAAAAATCCTAAAGAAATCCCAAAGATTTTACCCATAATTTCAATAAATTGACCCCAAAAATCCGCTTAAAAATTCACAAAATTGGTCCCAGTGAGGGACAGGTGAGAGACACCAAAAACCCAAAAAAAAATTCCCAAAAAAATCCCAAATTGAGGGATCTAAAAAAATCCCAAAATGCGGAAAAAAACCCTAAAAAACGCTAATGGAAAACCTTTAAAAAGCTAAAAAAAAACCCCGTAAATATTTTACCCCAAAATTCATTAAATTGACTCCAAAAATTCACTTAAAAATTCACTGAATTGGTGCCAGCAAGGGACAGGTGAGAGACACCAAAAACCCCAAAAAATCCTAAAAGAATCCCAAATTCAAGGATCTAAAAAAATCCAAAAACGCGAAAAACACCACTAAAAAGTCCGAATGAAAAACCTTCAAAAAAACTCCAAAAAAGCCAGCAAAGATTTGACCCCAAAATTCACGGAATTGACTCCGAAAGTTCACTTAAAAATTCACGGAATTGGTCCCAGCGAGGGACAGGGGAGTCACTCTGGGATCATTTTTGGGGCAGTTTTGGGGCATTTGGGCCATTTTTGGGCCTTTTGTGGGTCATTTTTGAGCCTTTTTGGGACCATTTCTGGTTCATTTTGTGGCCGTTTTTGGGGCCTTTTTTGGCCACTTTTGGGTCATTTTTGAGCCTTTTTAGTACCATTTTTCGGTTCATTTTGTGGCCGTTTTTGGGGCCTTTTTTGGCCACTTTTGGGTCATTTTTTGGCCGTTTTTGGGTCATTTTGGGACCATTTTTGGGTCAATTTTGAGCCTTTTTGGACCATTTTTGGGGCCTTTTTTGGCCATTTTTGGGTCATTTCTGATCCTTTTTTGGCCAATTTTGGCTCATTTTGGGGCCTTTCTTGGCCATTTTGGGGTCATTTTTGGGCTTTTTTTGGCCATTTTTGGGTCATTTTTGAGCCTTTTTGGACCATTTGTGGGTCATTTTTTGGCCATTTCTGGGGCTTTTTTGGCCATTTTTGGGTCAGCGGTCACTCATTGGTCACTCATGGGTCAGTTTTGGACCATTTTGGGCCATTTTTGGGTCATTTTTCACCGTTTTGGGTCAATGGTCACTCTGTGGTCAATCAGGGGTCACTCGGGGCTCATTTGGGGCATTTTTGGGGCATTTTTGGGGCATTTTGGGCCATTTTGGGGCATTTTAGGTCAACGGTCACTCATTGGTCGCTCAGGGGTCATTTTGGGCCATTTTTGGGGCATTTTGGAGCAATTTCTGGGCATTTTTGGCCATTTTGTGTTAGGGGTCGTTCAGGGGTCACTCGGGTCACTCAGGGTCACTCGGGGTCACTCAGGGTCACTCGGGGTCACTCGGGGGTCACTCAGGGTCACTCGGGGTCACTCAGGGTCACTCAGGGGTCACCCAGGGTCACTCAGGGGTCACTTGGGATCACTCAGGGGTCACCCAGGGGTCACTCGGGGGTCACTCAGGGTCACTCAGGGGTCACTTTGGGTCACTCAAAGGTCACTCAGGGTCACTCGGGGTCACTCAGGGGTCACTCCGGGGTCACTCAGGGTCACGCGGGGTCACTCAGAGGTCACTCGGGGTCACTCAGGGGTCACTTGGGGTCACTCTGGGTCACTTGGGGTCACTCAGGGTCACACAGGGGTCACTTGGGGTCACTCTGGGGTCACTTGGGGGTCACCCGGGGTCACTCGGGGTCACTCGGGGGTCACTCGGGGTCACTCAGGGTCACTCAGGGTCACTCAGAGGTCACTCCGGGTCACTCGGGGTCACTCAGGGTCACTCGGGGTCACTCAGGGGTCACTCAGGGTCATTCAGGGGTCACTTTGGGTCACTCAAAGGTCACTCAGGGTCACTCGGGGTCACTCGGGGTCACTCGGGGTCACTCAGGGGTCACTCCGGGGTCACTCGGGGTCACTCGGGGTCACTCAGGAGTCACCCGGGGGTCACTCAGGGTCACTCAGGGGTCACTCAGGGGTCACTCGGGGTCACTCGGGGTCACTCAGGGGTCACTCGGGGTCACTCAGGGTCACCCAGGGGTCACTGGGGGTCACTGACCCGGAAGAGCTCCTTGAGGTCGTAGAACTGCCCGTGGATGTCCCCGCACACCTGGGGGGGAAACGACCCAAAATCACCCAAAATCCACCCAAAATATCACAAAATTCACCCAAAATCACCCAAAATCCACCCAAAATATCACAAAATATCCAAATCATTCCAAAATCCACCCAAAATTCACCCAAAATCCACCCAAAATATCATAAAATTCACCCAAAATCACCCAAAATCCACCCAAAATCACCCAAAAATGTCACAAAACATCCCAAAATTCACCCCAAATGTCCCAAAATCACCCAAAATTCACCCCAAATATCCAAATGAGCCCTGAATTCACCCAAAACGCCACAAAATATCCAAATCATCCCAAAAGTCACCCAAAATCACCCAAAAGTCACCCGAAACCACCTAAAATCACCCAAAATGTCCAAATTGTACCAAAATCACCCCAATAACCCCAAAATCCCCCCAAAAATGTCCCCAAAATAGCCCAAAATCCACCCAAAATTCAACCAAAATCCACCCAAAACCACCCAAAATTCACCCAGAATTTCACAAAATCCACCCAGAATTCTCAAATCATCCCAAAATCACCCAAAATCCACCCAAAACGTCACAAAGCACCCACATGAGCCCGAAACCACCCAAAATCACCCAAAATCACCCAAAATCCACCCAAAACGTCAGAAAACATCACAAAATTCACCCCAAATATCCCAAAATCACCCAAAACCCACCCAAAATATCACAGAGCACCCAAATGACCCCGAAACCACCCAGAACCACCCAAAATCACCCAAATTTCACCCAAAATATCACAAAATTCACACAAAATTCACCCAAAATATCACAAAATATCACAAAATCCACCCAAAATCACCCAAAATCCACCCAAAATATCACAAAATATCCAAATCATCCCAAAATCACCCAAAATCGCCCAAAATGTCACAAAATATCACAAAATATCCAAATCATCCCAAAATTCACCCAAAATCCACCCAAAATATCATAAAATTCACCCAAAATCACCCAAAATCACCTAAAATCACCCAAAATGTCCAAATTGTACCAAAATCACCCCAATAACCCCAAAATCCCCCCAAAAATGTCCCCAAAATAGCCCAAAATCCACCAAAACACTGAAATCTTCTCAAAATCACCCAAAATTCACCCAAAACCCACCCAAAATATCAGAGCACCCAAATGACCCCAAACCACCCAAAATCACCCAAAATCCCACCCAAAACCACCCAAATTCACTCAAAATGTCCAAATTGTACCAAAATCACCCCAATAACCCCAAAATATCCCCAAAATAGCCCAAAACCACCCAAAATTTCACAAAATCCACCCAAAATACTCCAATTATCCCAAAATCACCCAAAATATCACAAAATATCTCAAAATATCCAAATCACCCCAAAAGTCACCCAAAATTCACCCAAAATTCTCAAGTTATCCCAAAATCATCCAAAACCCAGCCAAAATATTACAAAATATCACAGAATCACCCAAAGTCACCAAAAAATCACCCAAAATTCCCCCAAAATCACCCAAAATTCACCCCAAAATATCACAAAACCCACAAAAATTCACCCAAAAACATCACAAAATTCACCCAAAATACTCCAATCACCCCCAAATCACCCCAAATTCTCACAAAACATCCAAATCATCCCAAAATCTGCCCAAAACACCACAAAGCACCCAAATGATCCCGAAACCACCCAGAACCACCCAAAATATCACAAAATTTTCGGTTTGGGGAATTTTCCGGAATTTTGGGGAATTTTCCAGAATTTTGTGGAGTTCTGCAGAATTTTGGGGAGTTTTGGAGAATTTTCCAGAATTTTGTGGAATTTTCCGGCATTTTGGGAAATTTTCCAGATTTTGGTGGAATTTTGGGAAATTTTCCAGATTTTGGGGGAATTTTGGGGAATTTTCCGTAATTTCCCAGAATTTGGGGGAATTTTCCACAATTTTTGGGAATTTTGTGGAATCTTGGGAATTTTCAAGAATTTGGGGGAATTTTCAAGAATTTGGGGAATTTTCCAGAATTTTGGGGAATTTGGGGGAATTTCCAGAATTTAGGGGAATTTTCCTGAATTTCAGGGAAATTTCCAGAATTTTGTCAAATTTTGTGGAATTTCGCAGAATTTTCCGGAATTTTGAGGAACTTTCAGGAATTTTGGGGGCAAATTTCCAGAAATGTGGGGAAAATTCCAGAATTTTGGGAAATTTTCCAGAATTTTGGGGAATTTTCCAGAATTTTTGGGAATTTTTGGGAAATTTCCAGAAAATTTCCAGAATTTTGGTTAATATTGGGGAATTTTGGGGAACTTTCGGGAATTTTGGGGGAATTTTCCACAAATTTGGGGAAAATTCCAGAATTTTGGGAAATTTTCCGGAGTTTTGTGGAAAATTTTCCGGAATTTGGGGGAAATGTCCAGAATTTCAGGGAAATTATGGGAATTTTGTGGAATTTCGGGGAAATTTTGGGAATTTTGTGGAAAATTTTCGGGAATTTTGTGGCAATTTGGGCACTCACGGTGACCGGGGAGTCGACGCGCTGCACGTTGCTCTCCTCCACCAGGATCTCCCTGACAACAGCAATTATCAATCATTAATCATTAATTATTAATCATTAAATATTAATTATTAATCACTAATCATCAATTATGAATTACTAATCATTAGTAATTAATTATTAATCATTAATTATTGACCATTAATGATTAATCATTACTTATTAATCATTAATCATTAACGATCAACTGTTATTTATTAATATTAATATCTAATCATTAACTTTTAATAATTAATTATTAACAACTAAATATTAATCATTATTAATCATAAATAATCAATTATGATTTATTAATATTAATCATGAGCAACTAATTATTAATCATTAATTATTAACCATTAATGATTAATCATTACTTATTAATCATTAATCATTAACTATCAAGTGTTATTTATTAATATTAATCTCTAATCATTAATTTTTAATAATTAACTATTAATAGCTAAATATTAATCATTAATTATTGATCACAAAAGCAGTTATGAATTATTAATATTATTCATTATTAATTATTAATCATTAATTATTAACCATTAATGATTAACCATTAGTTATTAATCATTAATCATTAACTATCAACTATTTATTAATACTAATCTCTAATCATTAATTTTTAATAATTAATTATTAATAACTAAATATTAATCATTATTAATCATAAAACAATTATGAATTATTAATATTAAACATTAGTCATTAATTATTAATCACTAATTATTAACCATTAATGATTAATCATTACTTATTAATCACTAATCATTAGCTATCAATTATTATTTATTCATATTAATCATTAATCATTAACTTTTAATCATTAATTTTTAATCACTAATTGCTAATTATTAGTTATTAATCATTAACCATTAGTCATTAATTATTAATCATTAACCATTAATGATTGATCATTAATTATTAATCATTAATTATTAATCATTAATTGCTCATTAACAGCCATTATCATCAAGCCGTTGCCTGAAATCAACCCCGACCGACGTTAATGAATTAATTGTCATTAACGGCCATCAAAGTCCGAGTTGGATGTGTTAAAGCGGTGATTAATGAATTCATTAATCACCGTTCCATTCACAATTCAATTCATCGCAATTAATCACGCCATTCATTAATCCCAATTAGCGGCAACCAGCAAAAATTCAAACAATTAGCAGTAATTAACGGTAATTAAAAGCAATTAATAACCATCCTGTGAGTGTTAATTAGCGTTATTTAGCGTTATTTAGCGTTAATTAGCGTTAATTAGCGGGCTTTTGCACACCGGGCTTTGACCGCGCTCTCCTTGATGAGCATTAATGCCCATTAATGACTAATAATTGCCAATAATTAGCAATAATAAAGAAATAAACCCACTAATAACCAATTGATTAATTAAATCGTATTAATTAGCATTAATTAGCGGGCTTTTGCACGCGGCGCTTTGCCCTGGCTCTCCTTGATGAGCATTAATGACCAGTAATTAGCACTAATTAACATTCAAAGCCCTCAATAACCACAAATAACCAACTAATGAATATTAATTAATTATTAATTAAATTAATTAGTGTTAACTACCGGGCTTTTGCACACGGGGCTTTGACCACGCTCTCCTTGATGAGCACTAATGACCATTAATTACCATTAATTAACATTCAAACCCCTCAATAACCACGAATAACCAATTAATGAATATTAAGTAATTATTAATTAGCACTAATTAGCGCTAATGACCGGGCCATTGCACTCAGGGCTTTTCCCTGGCTCTCCTTAATGAGCATTAATGCCCACTAATGAACAATAATTACCAATAATTAGCAATAATAAAGAAATAAACCCACTAATAACCAATTAATTAATTAAATTGTATTAATTAGCATTAATTACCGGGCCTTGGTGCACAGGGCTTTGCCCTGGCTCTCCTTAATGAGCATTAATGACCATTAAATGACCATTAATGACCATTAATTACTAATAATGAACCATTAACCCTCTCAATAACCACTAATAGCCGCTCAATGACTACTAATTAGTAATAATTAACATTAATTAGCGCTAATTACCGGGCCTTGGTGCACAGGGCTTTGACCTGGCTCTCCTTAATGACCATTAATGCCCATTAATGACCATTAATTACCATTAATTAGCATTAATAAAGGTCGAAAGCCATTAACACCATTCTATGAATATCAATTAGCATTAATTAGTTATTTATTAGCGTTAATTACCAGGTTTGACAAGCAGGGCTTTGAAGCCCAGTAATTACCATTAATGACCAATAATCACCATTAATGACCATTAATTAACGTTCAAAGCCCCTAATAACCACTCCATGACTATTCATGAATATTAATTAGTTATTAATTAGTTAATTAATAACTAATTACCGGGCTTGAAACACAAAACTTGGACTTTGATGACCATTAATGACCATTAATGACCTCTAATTACCACTAATTACCAAAAAAAAATTTAAACCCATTAATAAGCAATTAATGAATATTAATTAGCGTTAATTAGCGCTAATTACCGGGCCTTGGCACACAGGGCCTTGACCTTAATGCCCATTAATGACCATTAATGACAATTAATGACCATTAATGAACTTTTAAACCCACTATTAACCACCCAATGACTATCAATGATATTAATTAGTTATTAATTAGTGATTAATTAGCGCTAATTACCGGGCCTTGGCGCACAGGGCCTTGACCTCGCGCTCCTTGATGCCCATTAATGCCCATTAATTACCATTAATGACCATTAATGAGCACTAACAAGCTAACAACAATGAACGCATTATTAGTCAATTAATTAATATTAATTGGCGTTAATTAGCGTCAATTTTTATTAATTACCAGGTTTAACACACAGAACTTGGACTTTGATCACCATTAATGACAATTAGCGATCATTAATGACCATTAAACAGCCAAAATAATGGAATAAAACTATTAATAACCAATTAATCCTAATTACCATTAATTAGCGCTAATTACCGCGCTGCGAACACAACAGTTGGACTTTGATGCCCATTAATGGCCATTAATGAGCACTAATTAGGGCCCAGACCCCTCAATAACCACTATTAACCACCCAATGACTAATAATGACTATTAATTAGTGATTAATTAGTGCTAATTACCGGGCCTTGGCGCAGAGGGCCTTGACCTTGATGCCTATTAATGCCCGTTAATGACGATTAATGCCCATTAATGAACCTTTAAACCCACTAATAACCATTCAATGACTAATAAGGACTATTAATTCCCATTAATTACCATTAATTAGCGTTAATTACCGGGCTGGGAACACAAAAGTTGGACTTTGATGCCCATTAATGACAATTAATGACCACTAATGCCCATTAATGAGCATTAATGAACTTTTTAACCCACTAATAATCATTCAATGACTAATAATGACTATTAATTCCCATTAATTAGCATTAATTAGCGCTAATTACCAGGCCTTGGCGCAGAGGGCCTTGACCTCGCTCTCCTTGATGAGCTCTAATGAGGTTTATCAGCCATTAATGACCATTAATGAGCATTAAATAGCAAAAATCAAGGAATAAACCCACTAATAACCAATTGAAGAGTATTAATTAGTGATTAATTAGCACTAATTACCGGGCCTTGGCGCACAGGGCTTTGACCTCGCTCTCCTTGATGCCCATTAATGACAATTAATGACCATTAATGAACCTTCAAACCCCGTAATAACCATTCAATGACTACTAATAACTATTAATTAGTGATTAATTAGCGCTAATTACCGGGCCTTGGCCCACAGGGCCTTGACCTGGCTCTCCTTGATGAGCACTAACGAGGTTTATCAGCCATTAATGCCCATTAATGAACCTTTAAACCCACTAATAACCATTCATTGACTAATAATGACTATTATTAGTTATTAATTAGCGTTAATTAGCGCTAATTACCGGGCCTTGGCGCAGAGGGCCTTGACCTCGCTCTCCTTGATGCCCATTAATGACGATTAATGAACCTTCAATCCCACTAATAATCATTCAATGACTAATAATGACTATTAATTCCCATTAATTAGTGATTAATTAGCGCTAATTACCGGGCCTTGGCGCAGAGGGCCTTGACCTCGCTCTCCTTGATGAGCTCGCAGCGCCGCAGCTGCTCGATCTGCCGGTCCAGGTCGCTCAGCTCCCCCATGGCTTAATTAGCGCCTGATAATTAATTAATAACGTTCATTAGCTCATTAACATCCTCTTAGAGGGCTTGGAGGGGGAATTAATTAAAAATTCCCCAAAATTCTA